>NC_031678.1:4063424-4236349 GCF_000149555.1 Fusarium verticillioides 7600 | reverse complement strand
TCTCCTTATCTAATAGATTAGCTTTAGGGTTTTAATATACTCTTTTATTAACTCTATTAACTTATTTATTATATCTTCCTGTTATTTTATTAATCAGAACCTGGGCCTCTTATTATCCTTTATGGTTTTAGTATAGTATATATAATATATTAACTTGACCTAAACTACTATATACTGTGCCTATATATCTTCTTTAATTTAGTTATTGAATAGCTACTGTGGCTTTTTGTTTACCTCTTTCTATTATACTTTAAATAATGCCTAGCTACTAACTATGCTAGGCGTGGCTATAATCTGTGCCTATAATATAACTTATATAATACTGTCTTAGATTAACTGTAAAATATGCTTTTCTTTACTAACTGGGTCTATTAACTGTCTTATAGCTTCTAGATCTAAACCCTGTAAATAGTTAGCCTATCCTATATACTCTAACTACGCGTTTATATCTAACTTTATATTAGTGGTTTTAATACACTCTCTATCCTCTTGCTTAAACTGCTCTTACTTCTACTCTATAGTACGCACTATCCGCTCTATTATAGCAGCCTTATCAGCTATCTAGGTAGCTGGCGCCCTAAACCTAACCTTAAACTAACTACTGGCTAGCCTATTACTAAAAAACTGCTGGCTTTAGATGCTAGTATACTATAGGACTAGCTAGGCCTATATCCTCTGTATTTACTAACTTCTGCCTCTCTTATATAGGTTACTTTAACTGTATTCCTTATAGTAATACTCCTGCATACCTTATAGGGTACTAACTACAGTCTAATACCCTTCCTTGCTATAACCTAAGTTATTAAGGACTAGCAGGTAGATATATAGGATTAGGTTAATTATTAGCAGTAGCGTTAGCTATATTAATAACCCTTTTTTATTATTAATTATACCAGGTAAATCCCTAACTTGCTAGGTAATCTCTCTTTTAACTGCTACTTTAATACTCTTATAGTGCTTCTTTAAATACGATTTAACCTCCTTAGTAATATATATATAATAGTATACTATATAAATTATAAATAGGTACTTAGTTAATTTAATAAATAGTAATATTATAGCTAAATATCTTTAGTTTTTATCTAATATAGATAGCTAGTTATTTTTCTAACTATTTACTTATCTTCCTTAGACCCCTATTAAACTTACCTCTACTATTACTATAATATAAAACCTTAATTATTATCTACCTCTTTACCCTTGCCTTAACCTTATAGATAATTAATAGCTACTGCTAAACCTTAGCTATATCTAATAACTAATATAGCCTGCTAGATCCCGGTCTATTAACTTTAATTAATTAATTAACTTAAACTTTAAACCAGTCGTAATGCTATAAAAATAATTTTTAAAGGCTAGCAAGCCATATATAAGCTTCCCTTAAAGTAATAAATCAATATATCTACTTAAAATGCATTTTACTAATAAAAACCTATAGGTAACCTGAATCTGTTAAGGTGCAATGGATTCAGGTTATTATTTTATTAGCGTCTTTTTTTTTTATATAGGAAAGCCATTAGATTCAGAGCTGTATCCGCCATGCAGCTGGGATAGGGTTAGGGGTTAGGCTAGAAATAAAATAAAAAGAATATACTAGAAATCTCTTTCTAGCTATATAATATCTCTTTTTTTCTTTTTCTCTTTTTATCTTTTTTATAACCTCTTTTCTTTTTATCTTTTTTATACTTATCTTTTCTATTTCTATAGCTATTTATCTAGCTTATCTCTCTTTTATCTTAAGCTATCTTACCTACCCTATATGCTCTTTTCTAGCTACCTACCCTATACCCTCTTTTTATAACCTACCCTATACCTATGCCTTCCTATAGCTGCCCTACCTATAAGGGCCTCTATACTGATATTCTAGAGCATATCCGGAAAAAACACCCTGCCGAGACCTATACAGATAAGCAGCTCTAGCCACTTGGCTTAGTTAGCTGCCCTTACTGCGCCACAGCCTGCCGTGGCTTGCACGGCATAAAGACCTATTGCGCCAAGATCTATAGCATAGAAGGTAAAAGCCACACTTCTACCTTACCTAGGCCAAGGACCTATATAGCTACTAGGACTACTAGTGCCTTTTTTGCTAGCCAATCAGAGCCTGGCACTAGTCCTAATCGGGCTAGTCAGGATCTGACTTCTAGTAACAAGGCCTCTATAAGAAGGAAAAGGCCAGCTAGGACCCCACCGCCTAGGTCAAGATTAAGGTCAATTACAAGCTGCAGCAGCTTTTCAGCCAATACAGAAGACCCTCAAGAGGACCTATAAGAGGCTACCCTAGACCCTCAAGAGGAAGAGGCTACCCTAGACCCTTAAGAGGAAGAGGCTACCCTAGACTCTTAAGAGGAAAATCCTTAAGCAGACCCTTAAGAGGAAGAGGTTACCCTAGACCCCTAAGAGGAAGAGGCTACCCTAGACCCCCAAGCAGAGACTATAGACCCCTTAGAGACGGATCCTTCCCTAGATAACCTTCCTAGGGCTAGGTTAGGCTTAGAGGCTAGTCTATGGTCTTTAAGCTATAAGGGTAAGGGAAGACCCTTTATTAGGGCCTCTTATAAGGCTCCCTATAGGGCTTTTACTGTAGAAAAAGGCAAAAATACTCTTTATTATACCCTAGACTAGGAAAATTAACCTAGGCTAAGAAGAGAGTCTTTTTTAAGCTATTCCTCCTCTTTTAGTTACCAGGAAGAGCCTACCCTAGAGCAGCTATATTACCAAGCTATAGCCCCTATCTTAAAAAAGGCACCTATAAAGAAGCTACTAGCTTTTTTAAAGGTCCCTATACTAGAAAAGAGGCTATATGCTAGGCAGGCTACTCTCTTTATAGCTATAGCCTATAAAGCCGCTAAAGCTTTCTTAAAAAGGCCTATAGAAAGGTCTTTATTATACTTCCTTCTTTTCTCTAGGATCCTAGGGCTAGGGCTATAGAAAGGAGGCTTAGGCACTTTATTAAAGTCCTATCCTATTACTATCCCTACCCTAGAGACCCTACAGCCTTTATAGTAGCCCTAAGACTGCCTTAATATAGCTAGACTTCCTATAGTATATAGCCTAGCTAAAAAGGCTACTAAGCTACTAGAAAGAGGCTACCTAGGCCGGGCTACTAGGGCTCTTATAGACCCTACTTTAGTAGCGCTTAATATAGCTAAAAATAGGGCTATACTACTAGAAAAGCACCCTATTAGTGCTGTAGACCCTTTCCAGGGCAGGACCTGCCTAAGACCTGGCTAGCTAATTATACTTAAGGCTATTATAAAAGCTATTAGGTTAATAGGGAAGGAAAAAGCCCCTGGCCTTAGCGGCTAGACTAGACCCTTACTAGACCTAGTAGTAGCTAAGGAGGATTCTCCTATAATAGCCTTCCTTAGGCTACTAGCTAATATGATCTGTCAGGGTACAGCCCTAGGAGCTGACCTTTTATATACTAGCCGCCTTATAGGCCTAGAAAAGCCAGGTAGCGGGATTAGGCCTATAGCTATAGGGGACCTTATCTATAAGGTAGCTATAAAAGCGATCCTTATAACTTCCTATAGGTTAGAGATGCTACTACCTTTCTAGCTAGGTATAAACAGCCTAGGAGGCATTAAACTAGCTATCTTCCTTTTAAAAGAGGCTATTTTAGGCCCTAATAGTGCTGATTTCTAGTATCTAACCTCTATAGACTTTACTAATGCCTTTAACTTAGTAGATAGAGCATCTATAGCAGCTTTAGTAGCTACTTATGCCCCTACCTTCTATAAGGCAGCAGCTTAGGCCTATAATAGCCCCTCTCTCTTAATTATAGAAAAAGGGGGTTTTTTAGCCTCCTTTAAGGGAGTTAGGTAAGGTGACCCCCTAGGCCCCTTTCTATTCTCCCTAGCCCTTTAACCTACCTTAGAGGCCTTAGCTACTAAGCTGCTAAAAGCTGCCCTAGTAGTATACCTAGATAACCTCTATATCCTTAACCTGGCTTCTTATAGTACCCTAGATATAGCTAGGAAGGTCTTCTCTAGGTCCCCTTTCTAGCTTAACCTAGTAAAAAGTAAGGAAATAGTTATAAGAGACTTAAAAGAGGAAGGAATTAAGGCCCTAGGCTCCTTTATAGGCCCTATAGCGCTAAAAAGAGCCTTCCTAGAAGGGAAAATAAGGACTTTAAAAGAGGCCTTACTAGCCCTTTAAGACCTACCTAAGCAGTATGCTTTGCTCCTTTTTAGGGGAAGTATATAGCTCCTTTTAAGGTATTTATAGAGGTAGCTAGACCCTATAGGTCTAGAAGACCTGTAGGAGGAAACTGATAACCTAATTAGGCAGGCTATTATAGCCTTATTAGCTAGAAGCCCTAGTAACTGCCCTAAGGAGCCTAGCCTAGACCTGATAGCTCTCTTAGTTAAAGAGGGAGGTCTTAGAATCCCCCTATACCAGGAGCTAGCTATATAGTTATATTAGGTAGCTAAAAAAGCCTCTAAACCTATCCTAGAAAAAATCAGAATAAAGCCCCTTATAGATACAGGCCCTAGGCTAGGAAAAACAGTCTAGGAAGTACTAAGAGAGGTAAATAAGGCTAGGTTAAAGAGCTTCTTTTAAGACCTACTTACTAGCTATAAGTAAGCTAGGCTAGAAAACGCTAACTACCTAGGCTATAAGTAGCTTAGAGTCTTACTTATAAAAAAAGACCTATCTTTTATAGACTCTAAGATTATAAAAGCCTTAAGAAGCAGGCTTTTCTACTTTATTAAGCCTCTTAGCTTGCCCTGTAGCGCTTGCGGGGCTATAGCAGCCCTAGGCTATAAAGATACCTGTAAGGGCGCTAATAGAAGGTAGATTGTAAGGCATAATAAGGTTATAGGGGCCTTTTATAGAGCCTTAAGTAGCTAGCCTGCTCTAGAGGTAGAAAAAGAACTTTTAGTAAATAAGGAAACTAGCCTTAAGGCTAATCTAGCTGTAACCCTAGGAACAAGCCAGTATTTCTATAATATCTAAATTGTTACTATTTCTAAGGATTTAGCTAGAGAGGACCCTTATAGCACCCTTGCAGAGGCTGCAGAAGAAAAACGCTAGAAATATAGGTTTCTAGGAGCCTTTTTCTAGCCTATTATTATCTCTGCAGGCGGCCTTATGGACCTAGAGACCGCTAAGACCTATAAGAAGCTCTAAGAGCTTGTAGGCCCCCTAGCAGCTGCCTAGCTAGATGCTACTATAGGCCTGACCTTAACTAAAACCAGGGCTATCTTAGCAGCTTTTATAGCTAGAGAAATCCTTGTAGGCCTAGCTAGGTTAGCCTGGAATACTTCTAGAAGGTCTTCCTAGACCCTTTTTAGGCTACTATAGCCTTATATCCCCTCTATTTAGCTTCCTAGCTATATCCCTCTTTACTAGCTTTTCTAGCTATCTCTTTCTTTTTTAGCTTCTTTAGCTATATCCCTTTCTATTAGCTTTATTAGCTATATCTCTTTTTTACCTTATAGGCTATACCTTTTTAAGCCTATTTCCTTATTTATCTATTTCTATCTCTCTTTTTATCTCTTTTTACTCTCTATATCTCTCCTCTCTTTCTATCTCTATCTCTATTTCTATCTCTTTATTTCCTTTCTTTTTAGAAAATCTTCACTTTTCTCTTTTATTAGCTAGACTTTAGCTAGAGTAAAACTACAAGGGTAAAGATAGCTTAGATAGTTAATACTAACCCTATCCTAACCCTAAGTTTTTAGCGTCGTAGAACGCCCATGCTGTCTTCTTTGCAAAGCTGGGCTCTTTCTACCCTGGCCACGAACCTCTGGCGCATCGCGTATTACGGCGTTGAAATACTGGCTCCAGGTTCTCATTGCCGAGGCATTCGAGATCTTCCTTGGACGCTGTGATCTCATAGCGCTTAGAGGACTTGTTGATTGTCTGGAAGGGCAGCACTATCTCCTCGAGGATGGCCTTGATTTCCCGGGCCAGCGTGTCGTCCAGCTCTGGGGCGTTGAGCCGAGGGTTTTTGTCGATACTGACGCCTTCACCCCAACGATCCAGCCAGCGTTTCACAATCTTCAGCTTCAGTCGGTACCGTCCAAAGTCACGGCTGAAATGCCGGCCCAGCTGGATATATTCAAAGCATTCCACACATTGCTTGAAGATAGCTGTAACGCCTATGGCCCCCGAAACAACGCCGAAGATTTCCGCCATTTGGAAAAGTGTTGGTGTGTAAAACAACGACTTTTAGTCAGACCTGGACTTATAGTGCGCCTAATCAACTAGCTATCTAAACCAAGGTCAGGGAGTTAATAAAAAAATCGAATCAAGCAGAACTGCTTTGCACTCGTAAAAACGGTATTCAGGAAGGTGTTGAATTCAATGGCTAGAATAATAAGTTCTTCAAGAAAGGGCCAACTGTGGAGACCAAAAATGATAAGCGTTGTGTTCTCTAAGATCCCTCCGGCGCTCTCTATTATAAGAGGGGTTTTATCTCATCTGACCAACACTAGGATATCTTTGTATCAGAGGCTTGTACTGCCACACGAGGGGTCGATTCGACAGTCCTTTGTGGCGCAGCAGGCCTGTTCCGTCAGCGGCTGATGAGGTCTGTTAGGCCTCAATATAGACTGGGTCATCTGCCCTTCTGCTGTTGCTTCCCCGCACTACCTACAATATCGCAAGTTGTTTAAACTGGCGTACTTAAGCAAACATCTCTCAATCACCTTTGCCCAAAATGGCCCACGCCCTTGACCTTACAGGCTGCGCTGAATTCAAAGAGCTGTTGCAAAACTGCAAAGCCATTATCCTCAAAGCAGAGGCTACCTTATCTACAGTCTACAACAAACGCGCCTCCTTCAAGAAGATAGCTGATGAATAAGATTATGAGACCGGGAGCAAAACATGGCGAAATAGATTTATGGGAATATTCTCGAAGTTGTCTACGTGTATTGGACTTGTAAATACACATTTGGAAATATTGCCATCGCATTAAGCCCAATTGCCTGAACCACCTGCAACACCAGTCGCCCACCCGACATTGCCTGACTGGTAGGTGGCGAAAAGGTTATTGTTCCTGCGGAAGTAAAGGGCGAAGTAGGACTAGAGGATATTTGAATTAGTACTCTGTTTTCTCGATATCCGTGAAACTTCAGATAAAAGGGAATATTATAAATAAGTATAAAGAAGGAAACTTACAATAAAACCAGTGAAAACAACATCACAATCACCACTGAGATCACTTTCATCGTCATATAACAGCGTGCCACTATAGGAACGCTCTCATTAGCATAACGTCATTTCATATCAGCGGATGGATATCGATTAGCTTACAATGTTGCTCCACCAGGAAAGCCCGGTGTGACACCGCCCATGTTAATGGTACACGTTTTACCAAGGGCGTTGATATAGACACGTTGGTAAACCCAGAGGTTGATGACACTACCGTTCGCTGAGGTCTCGTTTCTGAAACCCGCTGCCTTTACCTCAGGAGCGGCAGCATCAGCAGTATTGCTGGTGATGTCTGCCTTGGTTGCGGTGGTGGCAGCTAAGGAAGCTAAGTCCGACGGACCATCAGGCTGGGCAAGTATATATTTATAAAAGCTCTCGAGGTCTGAAGGAAGTTGGCCGCCATTCTGAGAGGCCACGAGCTTCTCGAAAGTCTCATAGCTTACAGCGTTGGATTGAGCTACAGCAGCCATTGTAGTAGTGTTCACGTTGGATAGTTGTTATTTAAAGAAGATTATAAAAGTTGAATCTGCGATGACTGTTAATAATGATGGGGATCTGTGGAATATTTATACTTTAAATCTCATTAATGTACGTATATCTGCAATGCTATCACTTAGCAAATAGACGCCTTCTAAACTGCACCGACAGTGTAGAATAACACTTTCATTTTGCACATATGCAGGCAGCTTTCAGCCAGCCACGAGTATCACTTAGACGTCTTGCGGACGAGACTTTTCGTCTACATCTAGAATAGAAGCTTGCGATTTGCTTTCTTACGAGTTAGGGTAATATTTTAAACAAGCGATAACAGATATTGCTTCTAGCCTAGTACTCTGTCGCTGAAGCCTCAGTGATGATAGGATATAGATACGGAGTGGAATCTGCCGAGGTGTTTTACATATCAACGGCCGCTTCTGTGGCTAACTGAAAAGTACAAGTGGGCCAATATTGGACACATCTGGCTAGATCGGGCATCGGGAGGTTCTTTCCTTTTGCGGGCTAGGCTATGTTGTGTATGTTATCTTAGACTAGCGTTGTCGTCGGCCGCCCATGCGGGGTGATTGTGACAGGATTACATTAGTGTGCTTAGATTGTCAATTCCTTAGATAGTCAGGCGCCGCTCTGATGCTTCTGTTAGTCAGTATGTGTTGGAACTTGGCAGATGGGATTGGGAATAGTATTCAGCTGTCACATAGCAGCTGCACCAACACGGCAAAATGGATTGGATGACGCTTACATACTGCTCATGCATATGCTATCACATCGTGGATTAACTTGGCGAACAACCTACCGCTGGCTGCTATTTAGAACTTCACAGAATTGGCAAGGTCAGTTACCTGAGAGCAGTATTACTTATTCTGAAGACACATTCCACGCCTCGACATCTGCCCGAGACTCTACCTTTAGCTTTAGCTTTACACAGTCTTCCTTCATAGATTCGAGTCCTAGACCTACGACTCGCCCACGGGCAGAGCTGTTGGGACTACTCCAACTGTATGAAGAGTTAGGAGTAGTGAATTTACAATATTCTGATAAGAAATATCTCCTCTATAACGAAATCCATCTTTAAGTAGTAAGCTGTATCAGAGACAGCCAGCCACGAAGCCCTTTAGCTGTAGGGAGATTCTTTAGAAAGCTCAATCGGGGTCCAGTGTCTTAACACTTTTCCATTAGTTTCAACCCAGCGTGGCTGTCTTGAAGGGCATGAAGTCGAAGTTATCACATACCATCACTGTCACACTGCTGGACAACAGCGCAGTAATGATAATTCAGCTGTCCACTATCAAGTAACATCGATCGGAGCGCAGTTGGATGATGTACGGCGGTATACTGTACGTTCGCTGCACATATCTGCACCCACGCTCGCTGGAACAACCACTAATTCTTCGTTAGTAGCAGCCTTAGCCGCTGTGGCAATGGCCATTTTGGGCCTAAACGCGCTAGTGATGTCTCAAACGAGCAGCTGAAGTGACGGAACGGGCTAGTCTAGTGGCTTCCCGCGGCGACTAGTGAATCTAGATCGTTTAGACCTAGGCAGTGGCTAGCTGATGGCTCTAAAAGATCCAAATATGGCTTCATTGAAAGACATTCAGCACAGCGTCGTGAATGTTGGCAAAGCGAGACCTCCGATGATCCAGTCACGACTCGTATCAATGGCCGTCACATGGCTTAGTCTCAGTCAGCGCCGGCGCGAAGAGCTTCTGGCTGCAGATACCTCATTTCTACCTCCGAATTCCAGTTTTGCGCAAGCGAGGCTTTTGATTAATCTCGGAGCCATAAATACCGGCGATACAACCATGAATAAACTGTTCATCACTCATATCAATCTTCACATTTAAGCAAGAATATTTCTTATATCATCATGGATTTCACCGGCGAGACCTTTCCCATTACGGGCATCCCCTCAGATGCTAAGCGTAAGACCAACAATATTCCCTACGCTCCGGGTCTTCCTTGCCGCCGTGAGATATCCCACTACTTCCCCTCCGATAATGCCTTCACACAGAAACAGTGGACTCTCATGGTTCTCGCCCTTAATCGCTTCCAGGAGCTTGAAGTTGATAAGAGGCTGTCTTACTTCCAGGTCGCGGGCATCCACGCATACCCTCTGAAACCATGGGATGGCGCTGAACCTCCTAACAAAGATCCCGAAAATCCCAAGAAACTGCCTCCTGGTGCTAATCCCTACGGGGGATACTGCGAGCACAACACCATCACCTTCGCGACGTGGCATCGACCCTATATGCTGCTGTTCGAGGTACGTACAATAATTTCTCTTGCCTTTACGACCGTCCGTTGCTGATTTGTAATTTAAGCAACTTGTGTGGACTCATATGAAGGACCAAATCAAGGACTGGGTGAAGGAGCGGAAGCTCGACCCCAGTGACGCTCCTGAGTGGGAGAAAGCAGCTAATGAATGGAGACTTCCATATTGGGACTGGGCTGGTAAGAAGTACAGCAAGAAGCACGGACAAAAATACGCTCTCCCAGAGATCTTTCGCTTCCCGGTAATAACTACCTATCCTCCCTACGACACCAGAGGAGAGACAGGAGTCACGAATCCATTCTACGAGTTTAAGAATCCCATGAAAGACGACAAAGGTAACGCAAGAGCATTTGGAGACATGCCAGCAGGCATGACTCAGTGGAATATCCCGGACAATGTTGAAAAGGGAGATGAGGGAAAACCCGATGTCATACTGCCAGTAAGGCTCCGTTCCATTTCTATTGCCTCCAACTCATCTAAATAATGTCTTAGTGGAGCAAATGCTCAGCGACAAGTCGCTATGGTCTACGAAGCGACGATGGCGTAACTTGGACGGGCCTTACCGGTTTCAATAACTTCGACGAAGCCAACAAGACTTTGAGCACGTTTGAGGAGGGCTGGTATCCTCCCTACAAAGAAGGAGATGAAAGGGGGAAGAATTTTCGGGGTCCCGGCACACTGTCCGATGCTGTCAATCGTCTGTTCTCCCCAAAGTATACGGACACCTGGGAGACCTTTTCCAGCACCAAATGGTGGAATGAGAGTGCTCGTGAAATAAGCACTGGCTATCTTTCGCTGGAGTATATCCACAACAACGTACATGTAAGTTATCGCCGCTCGCAACCGATTGATGAGGTATTGACTTGTTGAACAGAACCTTACCGGCGGTTCAAATGCCAAGCTTCGTGATCCAAAGAAGCCTGACCAGAAAGGAGGATGGGGTCTTGGTCACATGTCAGATGTTCCAGTGTCGGCATTTGACCCCATCTTTTGGCTCCATCATTGGTAAGTAGAGCTTCTCGGACGAAACTCGCTCCTTGCTAACACTACTCAGTAATATCGATCGCTTGCTTTCCATGTGGCAGTGTTTGAACTGGGAAACCTGGTTCAACGGGGTCCATACCCAGCAGTATGTTAAGGACAAGAAGAAGGATGATCCTCTCCTCCCTTTCCACCGCGAGAAAACCAATAATCCGGCGACTGGGTACTGGACGTCAGATGATGCCCGAGACTGGACTAAGTTGGGCTACCAGTATGATGATCTCATCCCTCAGCCAGGCGCAATTGATCCTGAAAAGGAGGTTTTAAAGGAGGATCAGTTCAAGATTGACCTTAAAAAGCATATCGAGGACCTCTACCCCAGCCCTCAGAAGTATTCCAGGAAAGTCTTCGAAAGCAAAGACAAAAAGGAGCAGATCGAGTTCTTCGGGCGCGATAACGTTAAGCATCAGACCTGGAACGACTACCTTATCAATGTGGTTTACGATCGGTATGCTCTGAATGGAAGTTCCTATTCTATCCAGTTCTGGCTTGGCGGCAACGGCGATGATCCCGACACGACGTTCCGAGACGAAGAAAACTTGATCGGCCAGGTGTACTCATTCGCTGGAATGGCTCCCTCCACTGAGACTTGCTCCAATTGCGCTTCCCAGAAAGACAAAAAGGTACTCTCCCGGGCTCAAGTTCTTCTCACCATTCCCATCATTTCCCAGGCGCTCGACAGCGGCTTCAAACACATCGATACAACTGAGGTAGGCAAAGTCAAAACTTATCTCCAGAACCACCTGCGATGGAAGTTTGTGCAGATTGGAGGTTTTGAGAGACCTGCCGAGGACTTCCCGAACACTACTATCTCTGTCTTTGGAGGAACTGGCAAGCCTCAGACTTCTCCAGACAACGACGAAAAGGGGATCCCACCTATCTATGCTGATTATGAAATCTTGTATGAGGCCACTCAGGAAAAGACTTGCGGACTGACTAAGAAAGATCCTGTGCTTGGAGCTTCTCAGAAATTGAACTTTCGGACTTTTAGCAATTAGTTAATTTAAGGCTGGGTATTTAAAACTATTTAAAGAAAGTAATAAAGTCAATAGCTAGTTATATCTTTTTATAGATAATTTTTTTATTAAAGTAATAAAATTAAAAGTTTTTATAAGTTTTTATATAATTATTATAATTTGAGAAATTAATATTACTTTATTTTTTAAATAATTTTACGAATAAGTGATAATCCCCTTTCTTTAATATAATTTTATTAATTTCTTGATATCACAGACCAGATCTCAGACCTGAACATCTGTGCCAGGAAGCACTATAGGCAGACTGGTTAGCTTATTGATTTGTGTTTTATATAAACGTTTGTCCGATCCTTTTGTCTAACCACATTAGGGCCGCTATTGTCAGGAGAGTAAGGAACAGCTAAGCATGCAGTCAGAGCTGACGGGGATAGTCGGCAGATAAGCCCGCTGCTCTGTACAGAACCCCGCAATCCTCTAACGTCACATTGCGGATCTAGCTTCCGCATTCTCATCGCCATTAATGGGACAAGCTATAAGCTCTTTAAAAGGACCCTCATTGCTACAAAATGATTTATAAAACAAATTGTAGGTTTCAACCTTGAAAAACCAGAACCATCCTTTCTACGCCGCTACAATGCCATCCTCAAAGACACCGTTAGAAGTTGATGATGTCACCATCACCAGCTTCACCGTTACCGACATCAGATTCCCCACTAGTCTAGACGGAGTTGGATCAGACGCTATGCATGTTGGCACGAATGGGTCGCATCCATATATCCAACTTCATACCAATCACCGTGATTTGATCGGTGAAGGCATTGTCAGTCCTGTTATTGTCGACACCCTCATAAATGCTACTAATAGTCACATAGGCTTTCAGCAACGGTCGCGGAAGCGAGCTTATTTGCATGGCTCTTGACATCTTCGCTAAACGCGTAGTTGGAAACACAATGCATGAGTTGACTCGGAACATGGGCAAGACCTGGCGATATATGGTCTCCGACTCCCAATACAGATGGATCGGTCCTGAGAAGAGCGTGACGCATTTGGCTGTTGCTGGCGTACTAAATGCCGTCTGGGATCTCTGGGGCAAGATATTAGGTCTTCCTGTGTGGCAGATCGTATGTGAGATGAATCCTGAGGAGATTGTCCGCTGCATCGATTTCAGGTATATCACCGACGTCATTACACCAGAAGAGGCCATCGCTATGCTTCAAAAGACTGCTAAAGGCAAGGAGGAACGCTTGAAGGAGGCATTCGACAATATTGCCGTACCAGCCTATACGACATCCGCCGGATGGATGGCGTTCTCTGGTGATAGGATGAAAGAGGTACTGCATGAGACATTGGCGCAGGGTTATAAGGTCTTCAAGTTCAAAGTCGGGACCAGCATCGAGGCTGATAGAGAAAGATTGTCTGCTGTGAGAGACGTCCTGGGTTACGGTAATGACTACCAGATCATGATTGATGCTAATCAGGCAAGTGATCACTCCGCTTCATGACAGCTATCACTGACGTCGGAATAGGTATGGAGCGTGCCTGAGGCCATTGAGTACATGAAGCATTTGGTGGAGTTCAAGCCTGTTTTTATTGAAGGTATGCCTCAACCTCCCTCAGTCAACTAGACATACATTCCTGATCCCTTGTAGAGCCAACAAATCCAGACGACGTGCTCGGACACGCAGCTATTCGCAAGGCGCTGAAGCCGTATGGCGTTGGTGTTGCAACCGGCGAGGCAGCACAAAACAGAGTCACTTTCAAGCAGTTACTGCAAGCTGAAGCAACTGACGTTGTCCAAATCGATGCTGTTAGACTTGGTAGCGTTAACGAATGTCTTGTGAGTCCTGAATAGTTACAGTTGATTCACGTCCCAAGCTAATGATTCTCGTTCTAGGCGGTCATGCTGATGGCCCTCAAGTTCAATATCCCATGCGTTCCACACAATGGTGCAATGGGCTTGACAGAACTCACGTCCCATCTCAGCACGATTGACTATGTTGCTATCAGTGGGCGCAAGTCAATGCTGGAAAACGCCGACAGCCACCGCGAGAACTTGCGACATCCCTCAAAGATTGTCAATACTCACTACGTCACGCCATTATCACCAGGCTACTCTACAGGCTACACTGATGAGGCGCTTGAAAAGTATACTTATCCTGATGGCAAGTTCTGGTCATCTGAAATTGGGTTGAAGATTATCGCGCAGCCCACGGGTGGCGAGCTCTAACATTTGATTCGTGACTCTCATCTATTCATTGAGATGTTTTCACACCTTGGTCTCTTTCATAGCAATGTGAAATAAAATGCGGACGACCAGATAAACAACCGATATCAAGATCATGAATCTTTCAGACTCTTGTTCGAAGACGTGTCTTCCTCCTTATCTCCTTAAGTATTGCCAAAACGTCAGAGATACTGGAAACATTCCATTGACTCAAGTTATCGATGGCCAGAGTTTGGAGACTCTCTATATCAGGAACAAAGTGCCGGAGCTCAGGATTGAGCGATGATAATGTCAGTATGATCACCGCCCCAAGCGACCTGATTCGGTGATTTAGTATAAGACATTGTGACCTGATAGAGGATACTTACGACAATGCGAAAGTCCATGTGTATTGACTTGGAGCGCGAAGAATCTTAGAGGTGTGGTAAAGATATAAACTGCAACTTTCGATGCAAATCCCTGCCTTTTCGGCAATCACACTCGAGACGTGTGGGCTCGTGTGCGTTGTAACATGAAGAACAAAAGGTCGGTAAATAATATGCTTGGCGGCATAATACCGAATTCTCAATATCGATATCCTATCATTCTCTATTTCTTCAAAATTCAGTGGTGGTCGAAACGGCTCGGGGATGGCTGCGTGCCATAGGTCGAGTTGACGGTGCAGTTCTTCACAAACAGAGGTGATTGAAGTTAGCTCGTCGATAGAGAACTCTTCTGGTGTCATAAGTGAGGTTGATGAAAGAGACGTGTTGAGAGTATTTGGTCTTCTTGGGTACAGGGAGTTGTGTATACGGTTCAGAAGCCGTCGAATGGATATCTCGGCTAAATAGGCTGTCATGTGAAGATCATCTAAGTTCCCACATTGCGGTAGGTTTGCATCATCTGTCAATTGCTGAAGACTGCTTCTGGGGAGCTCTAGCTCAGCAAGTCTGTCGCATTCAACGATGAAGCAAGACCAAAACAACCGCAGTATATCGACCTCTGTATTGAGTGTTTGCTTTTGGCAATCTAAGCTGGTTTTCTTAGCGATTAGCTAGCTTATGGTACGTAGTACTGACCTTGAAAGCTTGAGTTGTAATAGATTAGTAGCCAAGTATATGAGTCGCCAACTGTGAAGCGGACGGACAATATATGCAAAGTAGACACTCGCCAAGACAAGTGCCTGAGCTAATGTGAGGTCGAAGGAAAACAACCATAATGAGCGAAGCATTAGCGTTGGTAGAGCATATCTCATATATCCTGTACTATTGGGTGAAGTTTGTGGATGGCATGATCTTATCGGTTGACCGGAGACGGCACCTAGAGCAAAGACTGTCATGCATAAAGCTGACTCAGTGCTCGAGTTTGCTCCCTTATCCAGGAACCTTTCGTAGATTTCCGTAAACTCTGCCTGGTCGAGTACTGGATGGCTAACGTGCACCGAAGAGAAGAAGGTGGCAACTAGGTGGTCAAGCACCGATCGATCAACCTGAAAAGGTGGCAGCGGATTCTGCGACTGTTCTGGAGACAGCTCCGGTGGCAGAGGAGTCTGGGTCTCTAGGAGGAAGAATAGGTTTGTTGGATACTCACCCACTAGCATTTTCACGGCTGGGAGACCTAGGAGGTAACTTGAAGAGGTCTTGTGCTCGGCCGGAATATTCATCGGTTCGGATGCTACGTCCAGCGGCTCTCTTAAAACCGAGGAGAAATGCAGAGGCTCGTCTTCGGCGGCTTGCGTCCCAATCACGGAAGCACTGATTATTGATCCACGGTTTGCATTTGATACAGCGCCTGGCGATGAACTGACCCGAGACGCTGGCTGAGAATGGTTCTGGGATGCCAAGGCTGTTAAGTGCTGTTGTTGCTCACCCAGCATGTCTTTGATATCTTTCAACCGACTTATGATTTCTTTTGTGCCCCCAGAAGCATCGATTCTGTAAAGCAACCGTTAGACTCTGCGTCTGGAGCAGGTGGTAGCATGGCTATACCTTTGTGAGGGGCCATCATCGTAATGACAGTCCGCTCCTGACCTGGTGCAGTTATTGCATCTTGGCTTGGTGGCGTCACATCGCCGTTTCCTACTGCAGCTCAGCAACTTACGCCTCCGTCTTCGATGGCACACAGCTTACCGGTGGCGGCAATAAGTACATGCCAACGCGACTCTCTGCCGATTGAAGCTCATGTTCAATTATGGAACGTGAACACGGTTGACAAAAAGAATAATACAGTAAATAATGTATGGTGAAAACAATTGCACCCCGCACTCAGCGGGCCGGATTTACAATACACCGGTTATGCATCAGCAGTATTAACCGTTATAAATTCTCTTTTGTGTTTATATGAGGAATGCATACTGAGAACGATAATGGCATATTGGAAAGACTAACAGGACTAAGATGCTGGACGTTGAGCAATACCGAAATGGGAGATCTGAGTGGCTGGACTGATTGTGATGTGCCAGAGTCTGATAAGATCCTGATAGGGTACCTTGTCGCCAAATTTTACATTCAATGCAGGCCTTGGCAAAATCGTTTATTAAAACAGGTCATTGCCCTTTTGCAATCTGAGCATATTCTATGTCTTTTTTACCAAGAGCCAGTAGGTTAAGTATCTTCTTGTCTTGCGTTATTATTCAACTGCTCAGATAGGGTATCCTATATTACAATTACTAAACTCACTCCAGTCACTAAATTGCTCTAGGCCAGGTAACACCGTTCCGGTTACTAATGCCGCCTATACCCGCCTATACCCGCCTTCTGCTTGCGCCGGCCTGTGTCGAGTTATCTTCTAAGCCTTGAACGTGTTAAACGTTCCCTATCAAGCAGTGCTGAGGTTGAGGACTTTCTTTTTATTAGCAAGATATTTAGTATCTCAGTGTATTACATGTAGAAGATTAGAAGTAAGTTACGCTCTTGTATTATAAGAAAACTGGGCTAACATAAGGAGGGAGACCCTTATAAATCCCATAGGGCAATGTCAAACACAGGCTGAACTATAGTTTGTACCTTTAGCGGGTTTTCTCCATTTAGTGTTATGTCAACCAGGTCGAATAATCATGACTTGTGTATGCCCCTAACTTGCGTAATCAAGTCGATAACAGTCCTTGTAAAAGGTATATAATCAAGACCTAACTCCCGCCCAGCCGTCTCCCCATCCACACCATGAGACTCATCGGGAACCTGCACCTCACTCGATACATTATCTGCCCAGGCAAGATGCCAAGTAATGATGCTGGCAGCCTTGCTGTATGTAAATCTCTCAGGAGATGCTGGAATGTATCGCTTCCCGCCAGCCTCAGGCCGCAAGAGTGCCTCCACGTGAGCTTTCGCAAGGTCGCGAACGTCGATCCAGAATGGCACCCTCGCAACTGGGAGCGGACTCTCGCCGCAGGCTATTTTGAAGAGCATTTTGTTTGACTCATTCAGCGCGTCGACGTTCGTAACGGGATGTCGTATGGGACCGAACGTCATAGGCGGGCAAAGGGTGACTAGGTCGAAAGAGGGGTTCTCTTTAACCATGAAGTCCCAAGCTTTGAGTTCTGCAAATTTCTTGGATCCACGGTATGCTATTACAGCACTTGTTTCCGGGCCAATCGACTCTTCGTATGACAGAGGGTTCCAGTCATCGCCGGTATAAGTGAAGTACGGTGGTGCCTTGCGCCCAGCATCAAGGACGGATGCAAAGGAAGACGTGATGACGACGCGCTTTACTTCCGGCGAAGTAGCTGCCGCTTTGAGGATGGAATCAACACCATTGATGGCTGGTATAACCAACTCCTTCTCATTATCTCTGGTGTCATACGTGAAAGGCTAGATGAGATCAAAATCTGCGCAACAATATGCTGGTCTTTTATAGCACGTACACTTGCAACATGAATAACCGCATCAATGCCCTGGATGGCCTCCACAAACCCTCCCGGATTCTCAAAGTCGTCAATCTGAACGAAATCAAGTTTCCCTTGAAACTCAGGCCTCGCATCAATCATCGCCTTGCCTTTAGATAATGATCGAGTAGCCCCGCGGACTTTTATACCACGCGAAAGAAGTTGGTCGACAACATGCGCGCCAATGAACCCGGTGGCACCAGTGACCAACACGTATTGTCTAATGAGTCAAGGTCAGTCAGTCGTTTTATAATAGTGTGAGAGAAATGTATGTTTCGACGAACATTGCAGGAGGCGAAGACATCATCTTAGACAGGATTTGCTCAATAGTATCAATGATAAAGGAAGAAAGAATTGCAAGTTATCATTATAATTTTACATAATGCGGCTTTATTATCTTTACCGTGCCACTATCCGTATTACTTGTGTCTCACCACATGATGAGCTCTCATGTCTTGACTGTCGGTTCAATGTGCCGCCTTACCCCGCTAGCTAGCCGATAATAGAGACGCGGGCGCTCTGCCGCCTATCCCCGCCGCCAATAACGCTTGCCCATACCGAGACTAATACTAGACTAGCTTGTGTCGAAGCGGTTAATGCTACCCGGATTTCGTTCCTCCCTCGCTACTATCACGCAGTCTACGCCGAAGCGTGTATCAGCCGATGGGTTGTCTGATTAATTTCCCCGCACAACGCCTCATTAGCTCAAGGTTCCCCAGATCATACCCCAGACCCCAAACCCAATCGTCTGGAAACAGGCAAAGGCGCCTGATATAGAGATGGCGTCCCTGTGATTATTATAAATGGCAACAGATCATCGCTTCCTCCGTTGTTCGATCTCATCGTCGTCCTCTCACAACTCTCTTCTCCTCACAAGACTGATACTCAATGGCTTTGGGTAATCTCAGGGGCACGCCACTTTTGGTGTGCGTGACACTTGTCAATGCTGGTCAGTGACCCGGCCACTCTATGATGAGCTCTATGCTGATGCGTTGACGTAGTCTCCATGTCATGGTTTGGTTACGACCAGGTAAGCTTGCCCATGTAGTATCAGGTCCATGGAGTCAGTCATTGACGGTCCATCAGGGTGTTTTCTCATCCGTTCTCATCTCAGCCGACTTCAAGTACTGGTTTCCCGAGACTAAGGTCGCGAGTATCTCTGGAATCGTTTCCAGTTGCTTCGCAGTAAGTAACAGGCTTACCTCTGAACCAGTGCATGTGCTCAACTACACGATAGCTGGGCGCCTTCTTTGGGGCAATCTTTGCCTTTATTTGCGGTGACAAGTTGGGGCGCAAGAAGACCATCTGGGTCGGTCTCCTCAGCAACATAATCGGCGCTGTTCTACAAATCGTGTCATGGCATCTTCCTCAGATGATAGTCGGGCGTGTCATCAACGGATTCGGTATGGGTATGTCTCCAACGTTAATCTTCTCCACGCAAGTTGAAACATAATCTCACGTCTTGGCTCGTAGGCGTTACCTCATCAACCTGTCCCGTCTATCAGGCTGAGTGCTCTAAGCCTCGCGTTCGAGGTAAACTCGTTGTCGTGCAGTCCCTTTGTAATACCGCCGCCTTTTGCCTCGCCAATTGGATGAACTACGCCCTCGGTGTTCGAAGCGGCCCTATCCAGTGGCGTTTCCCCCTCGGCTTCCAGCTCCTGTTCCCCTGCGTCATCGCCGTTGCGCTGCTCTTTGTCCCCGATTCTCCTAGATGGCTGATGCTCAAGGACCGACACGAGGAGGCTCTTGTGGTCATAGCACGACTTGCTGGCAGTAACGCGACCACCGAGGATGTCGAAGTCGTGACAGAGTTCAGATCAATCCAAGCGACAATCCAGCAAGAGCGCAATGAGACCGTATCCATGATTGATATGCTCAGGTGTCGTGACAAGACTCAAAACCTTCGCAGGATCCTACTGTCGTGTGGTACACAATTTATGCAGCAGTTCTCGGGTGTCAACGCTCTCGGTTACTACCTCCCTACCATGTTACAGCAGGTTCTTGGCTACAGCGCACGCCGAAGTCGCCTTCTCACTGGTGTCAATGGCACTATCTACCTATTTGCCGCTATCTGCTGTCTGTTCATCATTGACCGCTTCGGTCGCCGAAAGCAAGCCTATACCTAGCCCACGAATACCGTTAACTTACTGACCCTCCTAGGATGATGCTTTATGGAGCAGCGACGATGGGCTCGTGCTACATGATTGTATCCATGACTCTTCTCGGCGCTAAGCATAACCCAAGCATGAAGGAGAGGGTACGTCGTGGATCAGAGACACCCAAATTGAAGATAAACAGCTAATATCCTCCGTAGCTCGGCGAAGTCACCACTGCCTTCTTCTTTATTTACTACTTCTGTTACGGTACTAGCTTTGCCAAAGTCCCATGGGTGTTCAACTCGGAAGTCAACTCTCTCGGCTGGCGCACGCGGGGAGCTGCAGCGGCCACAGCCACTAACTGGATGGGTGGCTTCATCGTCACTCAATTCACCAAGACTGGCGTTGACAATCTCAATTGGGGCTTCTTCCTCTGTAGGTGTCTAGTAGCTGTGCCACCGAACAAACCGCTGACTAAGGACAGTATTTGCTGGCTTTTGCTACTCCTACTTCCCGATCGTTTACTTCTTGTATCCTGAAACCGCTCGTCGTACCCTCGAGGATATGGACCAGATCTTTATACAGAACCCAGGTCTGGTCGTTTGCCGCATTCCAGAACTCACGCAGCGAGAGCGTCCTGAGACACTGATTACTCTTGAGCAAAAGCGAGTTGAAAAGGCAGAGGTGGCTCATGTATCTTATGTGGAGTAAGTAAGTTACTAAATACTGGACTCTTCTACTGGGGAGAGGCTATCTCATTTGGTCCCTTAAAAGAGATATACTTTGCAGGACCAAATGTAGCCGTCCAAGCGCGAATTCTCTTCCCAAACATATACATAGGGACCACGATAAGGATCAGAAAATACTGCAGCCCAACCATCTGTCCAAATGCCTAGAACAACGTGTTAGCAGCAGGCGTAATAAGCTGATAAGGATATTAGATAGGCATCTTACATTCTGTACGCCTGTTCCCTCCTGCCACTTTGTTGTGTAAAGTGCCAGAATCGTTCCAACCGAGTTTCTGATGATGAAGATGACGACGAGAGCCTCACCCGCAAGCTAAATGGACATGAATCAGCCAAAAGATGTAGATTAAGTTGCATTATTATCACTAACCTCTGGGTAGCAATCCACAGCATATGTCACAGCCACATTGGACACAGCGGTGAGGCCAAAGCCCTCCATTGCATAGCCAAATGCGGAACCAACCCAGTTGGTGTGGTGTGCTATACAGAGACCGAATATAAGAACACCCATGGGGCCAATTACGGCTGGGACAATGATCGCTGGCAGTCGGTATTCTGGTTCATGTCGACCTCGGTTACGTTTTGTCATTCGAATTGCAAGGATGTCAATGAGTTTGCCTCCTATGAAGAACGCAAACACGGCACCAATGAACCCAGACACTCCCAGTATACCAACCATGCCAATATGCCAATTGTATGGCGGTTTTGTGAAGGTTGAAGATGCCGTCAGTTGAACAACCAGGTTCCTGTAGGATCTCGTATTAGTTCTAACAAATACCCCAAGTTCATTCAGCTTCTTTAAAGACAAAATAGAAATGAAGAGAAACTCGGAACATATAAACATTGTTAGGTGAGGCCTACCAGCCAACGAAAGCACCAACTGTTAGTCCTGTCCATAAAACAGGTGGATAGGCTACCAAGGTGAGGATTCGTAGAAATGTACCGACAAAAGAAGCGTTCGAGTCATAGCCATGAGTGAGACTCAGCTGAGATAAGAAGCCTCTCTTGACCTTATATGATTCAATCGGAAGACTAAAATCCACCTTGTCACGAGGATATTGTGACTCGCGAATCGTGAAAACACCAACGATGAAGGTCAGTCCCGCTGCGATGCTAAGAATACCGCAAGTCCACCGCCAGTCGATATCCTGCGTCACCCAGGAGCAGATAAGCGGACCGAGGAAGAAACCTGAACTCAGCGCCATATGAAAGATCATCATACAATGGCCGCGCTCATGGATGAAGAACAGGTCTGTGACAAGCGAAGGGACTGTCGCGTCGGATGCCGAAGCTGCGAAGCCAGAAATGATTCGAGCTGCAAGAAGGCTTCCGTAGGAATGCGTCTCGAAAGACCAAATATTACAACCCATCAGGAGCAGAAGCGCTACAAGATATACCGGGCGCTTTCCAATAACACGCATCAAGGGAACCCAAAAAATGTTTCCGACTCCCAGCCAAAGCACATTGAAGCAAACGAGGTATCCCGCTTCGGTAGGGGTTCGATGGAACTCTGCAGAAAGAGGTTTGACGGCGACGGTGAAGTTGGATGCGTTCATGGTGGCAAGGAACGTGAAAAAGCACACCGTCAAGTAAGTCGAGTACTTCTCAAGAGCTGACCAATTCTGCATAGTTTGGATCGCATGGCTGTCAGATACAAATTTCCTAAAGTTTCAAGCACAGGATAGACATACAAGGGGGTCATTGGGATCATTGGTAGGTCGAGGAAACAAGACAATACCTCGACTGTTCAACTTGACAGAAGAGGCCGCGGCAGCTAGAGTCTTGAGGTCGTCCCCTTCACGGTGTTCACCATGAGCGGTTTCGTTATCTTTCTCCATGAGTCCCCCAGTAGAGAAAAGTGCACTGGTATCGATGTCTGAGTTGTGGGCTAGAAGTGTTATTTGCAGTTGAGACTTGTGGCTTTGAGCTTGTCCTTGCAGAGAGAGCCTGGAGAATAGTGCACTCGAGTATAGAAATATAATCAAGATGAGAGTGTAATGTTGTGAGTTGCGTAATGAGAATACAAGTAGGACATCAGGGAGGGGCCAATACCCTGTTTTTAACTGCGATCACTGGAGACCATATCTGCCTAACACAACGCAAGTCAACGAAATGGTAGAAGCTTCAAGGAGCCCCGCAACTACCGCCGTGATCTCCCAGACATTCAATCTGGGGAAATCCGGGGAAGCGCATTTCCGGATTGCGGGGAAGATTAGATTTGCAACCGGAATATCCGCGTAGGGTGCCACTTAAGTTACCTCGACAGTGAGCCGGGCCACAAAGGTTTTCGGAAATCCCGACCTGACTCTCTTCCATGTCTAGAGCCTTGTAGCTGTGTTGAGCGGAGTAGGTCTCCTCGTTATCTTTTTTTATATTGATGCCTGTGTGACCATTGGCCGTAGTCACAATCTTTATTTACCTTTACGTCGACTTCTAGGGATAAAGACCACTGTTCTTTACATTCTAGAATCTATTTCGCCCGGCCTTTAAACCATGCCAGAAGACATCGGGATGAATCACGGTAGTAACAATACCAAATTTGGCCTTATTATTAATGGACAGAGGACGCCTGTGCCGCGCTCATTTCCTGTTCTTGACCCAATCAGCCAGAGAGAAATTCATTTAGCTCCTTCTGCAGATGAGAGCGATGCCCTCGAAGCAGTCAAAGCCGCCGAAGTGGCCTTTGAGACATGGCGGGACAGTACTCCGCTTGAGAGACGTACAATCATGCTCAAGGCCGCCGATATTATCAGAAAGCGCAGTGACGAGATCGCTGCGGCAATGGTGCAGGAGACAGGCGCCAAAAAGAGCTGGGCATCATTCAATATCGAAACCTGCGTTCAGCTAATCCACGAGGCTGCTGCGATGGCAACGCAAATTAAAGGCGAGCTTTTGCAAAGTAACAGCAGAGGTGTGTCTCCCATTATTCCAAGACTGCCAGTGATCTATTCCGCTTGTTGGGATCATGTTCTGAGCCCGGGTTCAAATTCAGGAACTACTGCCATGATATTCAAAGAGCCGTGCGGTGTGGTTCTAGGAATCGCACCTTGGAATGCTCCGATTGTGAGTAGATCAATCTGTGTCATGATGGTATTCTGACTAGAGCCACCTAGATTCTAGGAACGCGAGCTTTCGTGATCCCGATTGTCTGTGGCAATACAGCGGTGCTAAAAGCATCTGAAGCCAGCCCATACACGCAATATCTTATAGTTGATGCTTTTTTGGAAGCGGGGCTGCCTGACGGTGTCCTGAACTACATATGTTGTCCACGCAACGTGGCGCCATCGGTCACGGAGACTATGATCGGCCACTCAGCTGTTCAACGCGTCAACTTCACTGGCTCAACAGCCGTTGGTCGAATGATTGCTACTGTGTGCGCAAGATATCTGAAACCTGCCATTCTCGAAGTGAGTTAACAATAGTGGTTTCTGTTACAGAACGGAAGCTAATGCTTTGATTCCTGGCAGCTCGGAGGCAAGGCACCGATGGTGATTTTGAAAGACGCAAATCTGGAAGAAGCTGTACGAGCAGCCGCCTTTGGTGCAATGCAACACCAAGGCCAAATTTGCATGTAAGAGAACAAAAAACGAGCCTCCTCCTCTCCTCAAACGCTGTACTCAGACTTGCTTGTAATTTTAGGTCTACTGAACGAATCATTGTGCACAAATCGATATTTGCAAAGTTTGCAGAGCTTTTCGCTATCAAGGTCAGTGATAGCTGCTCTGAATGTGATGTCTACCTAGCTGACCCGTAATGTCACAGATCAACTCAATGCGTGCTGCTGACCCATCCAAAGATGGCACCGCGACCCTTGGCTCTCTGATCAGCCCGACAGCCGGAACCCGTGTCGAGAAGTTGGTTATAGATGCACTCTCTAAGGGTGCCAAAGTGCGAGGCGGCAAACCCGGGTTTGAAGGTGCAGTCGTCCAACCCATTGTGCTTGAGGGCGTAAGCAAAGGGATGGACGTCTACTACCAGGAATCTTTTGGGCCCATGGTGTCACTTTTTGAGTTTGAAACAACCCAAGAGGCTGTTGATCTTGCTAATGACACAGAGTATGGTCTCGTTTGTTCTGTCTTCAGCGAGAATATCTCCGAGGCTTTGGCAGTTGGCCGCAGGATCCGCAGCGGATCCTGCCACATCAACGGAGCAACCGTTCATGGTGAGTCTATAAAGACTCGATTCAAGAAAGCCTAAATTATTGACAATTCCTGACTTAGATGAGCCTCATCTCCCACTTGGAGGGCAAAAGGCTTCTGGCTATGGCCGTTTTGGGGGCTCTGCATGCATCAATGAATTTACTGAGGATCGAGTGGTAACAATCAGTGCAAAGGGCGGCTTCTTTCCTATCTAGATTCTAAGTTTCTCTTATCTAACTGCTTTTTACAGCTAGCTAAGCATATAATTAGTAAGACATCATAAAGGAACAAGCAGAACCTAATCCTCTATTATTAATTTATCTTTATATCCCTTAATTTTTAATAAGTTTTCAAGTAGAAGTAAAGAATGAAACTGTTTATAATTAAGCTGGTCTCTTTACAGCTTGGCTTATAGGTTTATAGGGAACAGATCACTAATTCCTCGGATTCTCCGGAACCAGAAAGGTTTGCTTTTCTTGTCGCTCCTTATTATTAAGCCGAAATCGCCTGACTAGTCCGCCAATGTAGGCCTGGCATCGTTCGTAGCTTGCCGCTATAACCGAGCCCCCGCAATCCAACACCACACTAGTCGACATAATGTAGAGTCCAACCTGGACTCTGGCCATCGTTCACTTGACGCGTGTCTCTATCGTGGTTCTTGGGCTCGGAATTTCCGGATTGCGGGGAACTGGACGAACTTATGATCCATGGTCGCTTGACTGGCTGGAATTTCGGTAGACCCGAGCCATCGGCTCATTGGCCTTTGTGAGGCACATGCATATCATACTAGCCATTCGTTTCCATTATGGCTTACATGGATCGCAAGTATGTATTTATGTATACATATATATGTGTGTTGACCGATGCAGACAGGCCATCTCACGTGAAAGCGTATTATTACCCTGAGTTGATCAGTTGGTTTACTTGACTTGACGCAAAGACAATGAGCGACTACACGACAGCAACAGCCATTCTTGAAGCTCTTGAGAGCGCTGGAGTTACTCATTTATACGTCAACATCGGTAGTGACCATCCGGCATTCGTGGAAGCTATCAGCAAGCGCCAAACGGAAGGGACACAAGGAAGCTTGCAAGTATTTACAGCGCCCAATGAGTTCGTGGGCCTTAGCGCAGCCCAGGGCTTCTTCCAAGCCACAGGTCGTATGCAGGCTGTGCTAGTCCATGTCGATGCCGGTACTCTGGCTATGGCTGGCGCTATACACAATGTTTCACGGGCTCGAATTCCCGTGATTATGATTGCAGGCACTAGCCCAGTCACGGAAGAGGGAGAATTGACGGGTACACGAAATGTTAGTATGATTCACTTCCGAAAAGGCGTATCCATTTACTAAGTGGCATGCTTGCTTCTGCACTTACAGGAATTCATTCACTATCTTCAAGACACGATTGATCAGCGCGGCATCGTCCGTGGCTACACAGTCCTAGATCAAGAGATCAGGACGGGGAGAAACGCCAAGCAACTTGTGCTTCGTGCGGCACAATTCTCCAAGAGCGATCCGCAAGGGCCTTCATATTTGATAGCCTCGCGTGAAGCGTTGGAAGAGAATATCACACCATATACCGTGGATGAGAGAATGTGGAAGCCACTGGCACCTCGTGGTCTTGCGCCGGTGGTTGTGGATGAGATTGTCGCAAGTTTGATCTCGGCAAAATCTCCGGTTGTCGTCACTACTTATCTTGGCCGTGATACCGAGGCTGTAGCAGAGCTCATCAAGCTTTGCGAGTCGCTCGGAGTAGCTGTACTGGTATGTCACACCTGCTTGGAAATTAGAAGCCTTCACTGACTGGTATTCGTTGCATGAAACAGGAAGCTTTGCCCGCTTATATGAACTTCCCGCATGACCACTGTCTCTATGCTGGTAACCACTGGAGTGAAGGGCTGCCCAACGGTATCCTGGATAATGCAGATGTCGTGCTTGTCCTAGACTGCGACGTTCCGTGGATCAAATCTGTGTTCCGTCCTTCCAAGGATGCAAAGGTTTACCACATTGACTGTGACCCTCTCAAGGTCAACATGTCTCTGTTCCACATCGATGTAGAACTCTCCTGCCAAGCGGACATGACTACAGCATTACGGCAGATGAATAGTGCCATTTCTACATCCAACTCTATATCCGCACAAGTGGTTCAGGCTCGGGTTGGTAACGTCACCTCCATACATGACACCTACATCGATAAAGTCAGGTCATTGGAAGTACAGCCTGCCACGGCCATCACTCCCCACTTTGCCTTGTCCAGGCTGCGCGAACACCTCACTCCGGATACCATTGTCCTGAGTGAAGCCATTTCCAACTATCGGCCTACATGTGATGCGCTCATGCGCTCGCAGCCTGGGACGTACCTGACCTCGGGGGCCACCGCTCTTGGTTGGCACGGCGGCGCCGCCATTGGGGTTGCTATGGCTCACCCAAGTCGACTGGTTGTGGCTGTGACAGGTGATGGTAGCTTCATGTTCAGCATTCCATCCACGGTGCACTGGATGGCGAGGCGGTACAATGCGCCATTTTTGACTGTCATTCTGAACAACCGAGGTTGGAAGAGCCCGATGCTGAGCGCCTTGGCGGTTCACAAGGACGGGTACTCAAGCAGGATGGTCCAGGCAGACGATCTACATGTTACATTTGACCCCAGCTGTGATCACTCACAAGTTGCGGTGGCAGCGGGCGCTGGTTGGGGAACAGTTGTCAAGGAACCGAATGAAGTGGATGCAGCAATCGCTAAAGGCATTGAAGTTGTCCGTTCTGGCAGAGCAGCTGTTGTCGATATCTGGCTGCCAAAGTTCAACATTGGCGACCGAGTTGGTTAGTTTGCCTTCTGTCTGGAAAATGTAGATATGATAGATAGAATCAGAACAGGCAATGCCCTCAAAGTGGCTGTAAGAGGTCGTAGTGGAGCAAGAGCCCATTGAGACAAGACCAACTGTTCAAGCCAGGCCAAGACATTAGAAGGAACTGGTGTTCTGAGTTACTAGGTTCTTAGTTATACTTATATAATTCTTCAGATCGTCAAGTTGTGTCGCTGTAAGGTGTCTGAATATTAAACTTATCACCACTGGAAGCTTTCCTCAAAATACTCAATAGGCGGCAAAGATGGCACTGTCCTTGCCGCCACCACGCATCTGCTTTCATCGGCCATCTTGGCAGGGCCGCTTGTGACTACTGCGATGCTTCCTTCATAGTCATCCTCCAATGCTCCGTCAATAATCTCTTCGACGTTCAATCGCTTGGACCTCCATTCCGCGAGTCGGTATATGGTTTCATCGCATGCTATTCTGCCATCAACATCGCCGGCTGTCAGATAGATGTTAATCTCTACCCGATCGTTACCAAGAATATCACTCAAGTCAGTGTTCAGAACATCAACGGCGAAGGCTGACTGTCGCACAGCCCAGTGTACTTCAATCCTTGATGGCTTGCTCGAGAGTGTCGTGAGTTTGTGAAGATATGACAATGGGACCGCTATTCCGCTTCCACCGACGATGAATAGAGCTTTTTCGAAGCGTTGAAGAGGCAGAGTCTTTCCGTACGGGCCGTCAATAGCCACACGGGCCGTCGCCGGTTTCGGTCGTTCTTCTTCGGCATACGCCCTTAGTCGCGAAGTGAAGCTATCATATGGCCGAATCAAGAAGGTCATTTCTCGTTGGGACTTCCCGGATGCAGGTCCCACTTCACCAGAGGATCCATGGTTCAGCAGCGGTGCGTCTTCTTCTAAAGTATCTGTGTCGCATCGACCGGATCCCGAGATAGTCGCTACTGTGAAAGGATGGCTTTCCCAAAAGTTCCGTTGATTGAGCACCATGATATAGTAGAATGTGCCTGGCTCAATACTGTAGAGACTTGAACAGGTCGGAACTGTCACACGGATCATGTGTGCGTCTTCGTTGTAAGTGATGAGAGCCTTGGTGTCCCAGAATTTCGGGTTAAAGGCCATGATGCGCATGCCACGAATGACCCGATCAAGGAGCCAAATTAGTGCTGGAACCCACACAAGAGGATCATAGGCACCACTAAATATCGACACGTGTCTGGTAATCCGTTAGTCTGTGATGTAGTCCGAGTTATCACTGTTGAGCGTACCCGAGCATAGTGACGAGGATCCAAACTGATAAAATGATGTGCGTGAGGAGAAAGAATTCATAATTTCCACGCCGTACACAAAACATCGATAATGCCACTAGCAGACAGATGAATATTGTGGCCTATGGAGTCGTGAGTTAATGGCAGCGTCGTGGGATTGACTACTTACAAGCTCCCCAGTCCACCAAAAGGTGAATGCCCATATTTGACAAAAGTACTTCCACCCACCACCTGCAAGAGTCAGTAAACATATCTACGAAGCTGGTACATTACCTTACGTTGCAGAATTATTATAGTATATCCGATTGAGTGTATCACAGCCTGTACTGTAGCGATTCGGCCAACCCATCGATGGAAGTTGTTATAAGTCTTGAAATCCCATCCTGTTAACCAGATAACGAGATTATTCCTCATTCCGAACAGCCATATCAATGGAAAGTTAGCGAAGGAGAGTATCCCAGTTCGATCAGATACGTGTCGCAGTACTTGTGTCCAGATAGAAGGATAGCTAGGCATTAATAGGTCAATATGCCTTTCCAAATCGAGCAGTTGGGAAACTTACTAGCCATAACCTTCAAATATCTCGTATCCGTGTATAGTACATGCTATGTTGAGGACCACGAAAAGAATCAGGGTTAATGTCTGTATCCTGGGAGGCAGGGTACCCCAGCCCCCATAGTCTTGTACACAGCGTCTGCCAAGAGTTGCGGGTAGAAGGATATGACGCTTTACCCAAGACGTCCTTCGACCTGGACTGGAGAACGATTGCCCCAGGGCCCGGTTCGTGATACCTACTCCGACTACCAACGCCCAGAATATCCCCATGGCCCAGCCGTAATAGTTGTGGTAGTCCCATATGTAATCATGAGTGTCCTGTTGGATCCGTTTAGTAAAGAATAACTTCCGCTTTGGGTTGGTATACTAACCAGCGTTCTGACCCATAGATCATAGTATGACTGCGATGGAAGCATCAAAGCTCCATACACATGGGATCGATCCGGGCTTGTGGCATTGAATCTTGTGATAGTCTCGATGTCGTGATCTGTAAGATTGTTGATGATGCTATGTGGTAGAAGATCAGAACCGCTGCTATCGTGACAGGTCAGGTTCATTGAGGCTGTCTCCGCCCGCCAAACATCCTCAGCGCAATGTATTTCCCAGCAAAGATGAAGCGAAGTCTGATAAATGAGACTGGTGCATTCCTGCACCGTGAAGAAAACACCCGGAGGGGCATCGGCAAATCGGAGAGTCCGAAATGTTTGTCGACAAGCTTTTCCGCAATGGTCTGGGGTCGCTAAACCCTTAGCATGGCAGAGGAAGCTGACAGAGAAGAGACATAACGTGTTGCGTCCCCAATATTGCATCTTGGGCTTTGGGTTGGTTGAAGGTTTTAGAAATCATGATAGTCACATTGACCAAATCGTTATCAGATGATCAGATAATCAGCTCAGTGGGTCGGTATCACGGGTTTATCAGTTATTCCGATAGTCTTGGGTTCGAGGCGCTAAAAACAGGTGATCAACTCTTGGCAGCATGGAGTGAGAGCTTGTTGCGGCCTGACTTCTGTTGGAAGCTATTGAATACAACAACTATTGCGCCAAAAGATCACAACATTCGTCACATTAAGTCACGTAAAAGTCAGCACTGAGGAAGCATGTAACTGGTTGAACTTGACACCAGCCTCACGTAGTCTGAGACGAGCTATAGTGATTGTATTAAGGCAGTTGTAGCTAGGTTCTCTCTGCTGGAATAATATGGTAGCAGGCAATTTTTGGAGACCAGGGAAAGAGAATGTCCGAGTGGCAGTATCATCCCCGAAGCCGGGAACTTTCTGTCTGACCTAGCATAAAGGTCTTACATTCTCAGTTGGCATTATCTACTTTCGGTACAGAGCAGCCAGCTTCTGCATGAATGTTGCAGGCTCTTGCTGAGTCGTATTTGCGTCTCTTGGCCCAGTCTGGTCTGGAACATCGACAACCTCGCCATCAAGTCCCTTGTTGTTGACGGCGTTCTGCTGCTTGCCAAGGTAGAAGTTGGGCATGAAGAGAGAGGCGATGAGAGGAATGCAGGACAGGCAGATTGAAGCGATGGTGATATGGCCGTTGACTATGGCGTAGGCGCGAATAGAACCCTGACGGATGGGATCGAAGAAGTCATACTTCTTGAGAGTCTTGATGTTGCCGTAAATAGTGGCGATGGTGGTATCATTAACATCGGGCATCTCGACGTGCATTTGAGCAACCATCTCTTCAGTCCAGATACTTGTCGCAACAGCACTACCGATACTGGATCCGAGAGTAGACCACAGAGTAATGATGGAGATGAGAGAAGCAACGTCATCGTGGGGAACAGAGGCCTGGACACCAACTCGAGCACCGACGACGTTGAGGGAAGAAAGGCAGAAGATGAGCTGAGCAGCGACAAGACGAGCAGTGTCCTGGGTCATCATACCATTGGGGCTGATGAGAAGACCGTAGCCGAGAATTCTGGCAGCAGCACCAAAGATCATGAGGCCCTTGTAGCGATGGGATACACGATGGATCAATCCAACGACGGGACCGACCAAGCAGAGACCCATGGTAGTGATACCAAGGAAGATGGTCCATTGATATGTAGTCCACTCCTTGATGATGAGGATATATGACGAGAAATAGGTGTTGCGAACAGAAGAGGCCATCTGGTTAAAGATATGAATGATGACACCAGCGATAAAAGCACGGTTCTTGACAATGCGCTTGGTCATCATTGGCTTGGGAGCAAGATACATCTCGTACAGACCGAACAAGATAAGAATAACAAAGCCGACGACAATCATGGCGATCATGCTTGGGTTGTTCCATCCTCCCTTTGCGCTCTTGGCCAGTGTGATGGGCAGAAGGATCAAGGAGAAGGCAAAGCCAAGCAAGATGAGTCCCACGATGTCGATGTCAATTAGACCACGGTACGCGAGCTTGGCCCAATAGGTCAGGTTCTTGGGCGTGGCCTCGGAGCGACCCAATCGAACGTCCTTGGAATCAGCCATGGTGACCATTCCAGCCTTCTCACCACGTCGCTGCATGGTGTAGAGAGTAAGAATGGCGGGAATGAGAAGGGCGGGAACGAGGATGGCGAACATGCCGAGACCCCAGCGCCAATCTTCATAGAAGCCATCAGCGATGAATCCGTTGACGGGCACAGTAACAATGAAGGGCAGAGAAAGGCAAGCACTGAAAAAGCCTCGCCATTCGAGAGGAGTCAAGTCAGCCACGATGATGTCGCTGAGAAGATCAAGACCAGACTTTCCGACTGAGGTGAAGCAGATACCAACAGTGTAGGCAGTGAAGCCCGAGGCGCTAGCAGCGACAGCAAAGCCGACAGCGTAGAAAGCAAGGACCACAACGTAAGTGGTAGGTCGAGAAGTAATATCAGCAAGCTTTCCAATGAAAGGCTTGCTAATAGCACGAATGATCTGACCAGCCGTATTGACAGTACCGAGCTGACTATGAACACCAAAAGTCGAAGCCGCAAGCGTTCCAAAGATGGTAGTCGTGATACCCATGTCAAGGGCGTAGGCGAACATGGTGAGACCAATGGAGATACCAAGAAGCCAGAGAAGGATCTTGCCCTTCTTGCCAGACTGGTAGAGCACCTTGTTGAAGGCCTCGACCCTTCCTACACCGATCTCCTTATGGGTATCATCGTCGGAGATGGGCGAGTTGGACGCGTCGTAGTCTTTTTTCTCGTTGAGCTCGAACATTTGCGACGGCGTGTTTTGGGCGGCGGGGGGCTGCTCAGTGCTGCCCTCGGGGTGCTTGGGCGCTGACATTTTAGGGGGACGGGACAGAAAGAAATGAGCAGTAGATCGCTCCAAGACGGCAGATCAACGCAGCATTAAAAGAAGGGGAAAAAGTGAAGCGGGTGGAAGAAGAGGATGAAAAGTCTTCAACCTGCGGCGGTAGTGTCGTCTGGCCTGAGTTTTTTACAAACAACTGCCAGAAGCTGTAGGGTCGCCCCCATTTCGCAGAGGAGGAAAAAGACAGAACCAACAGACAGTGTGCAGTGCAAGGTACAGACAGATTACAGGACCCCTCGTTCGCCGGTCCTCGGCTCGCCTACAACGGCCGATAATAGTGCTGATTCTTGGGCATGAGTGGGGTATAGCGTATAGCCAAGGCGTGGGAGGACCAGAAACAGGTGAGTCTTTTTTTCGTTTGTCCGGCGAGTCGAAGAAAAATTATCAGATCTTGTTCATATCCACTTGTGTTGGTTGGTAGCCAAGATTATCAACTGGTCGCCCATCTAATCAGATGGTCGCGTGCAGTAGGGATCGGCCGTGGTGTGGGACGGGCTGCAGATCTCTACCCTGCCGGGGTAGAGGCACAGTGTATCACATATTTATACAGACGGTAGAATATCCCTGGCCCCATGCAGTTTCTGGTCAAGATTCCAAGAAGAGGGATCGCGCCGACGCTTCACATGCCTTGGTTGGTTCACGGAGAGGCAAAGTTTTCTTGACAAATCAGGGGGTTCTATCAATCACAAGCTAAGATTCTAAGAGTGGCCAATTGCTTGTCCATCATGAAGATCTCTTGATCCGTTCCTTTCCGATGTTCCAGGCTTGAACTCAATTAGAAGACATCCCGTTCATGCTTCAGCTCGTGACGTGTTGCTTCGAAGCTATGATGCATTAACTTTTACCTAAATTGAGACCCTATACCTAGATCAATACCGACGACTTGGCAGCGGTAATGATTCAGGGTTGCAAAAATAACGTTTACGCCGTTCATGTAACATCAGTACGCCATTTTCCGACAGTCTTCGCCTTGGCAAATGCAGATCTTTGTTCACTTATCAATCTATGCACGTAAATTTCATCTAATCATCCGAAGATCTTATCAATCTATGCTACTCCGTTGTCGCATTGGCAATCCCAAGTAAATGTAACGTCCTGATCGCGTGACTGGAAACCAGAGTGAAGAAGCATCAAATTAAGTAGATTTAGGTAGGAAGTCTATGGATATGAACTGAAGGATTTGCTTGTAAAGACTATGACTAGATGGAAATCTTTGCTGCATCGCACAAAGATCTAAACACACTGCCTTGACTGGAATACAGCTCTGAGATAGTGTCAAACTCAACTACTCTGCCGCTGTCCATCACGACAACCTTGTCACACGTAGCAACAATTGTATCTAGTCGATGAGCTACGGTAAGAACAGTTGCGTCTCCAACCACTTCGTTCAGCATGGCTTGAAGCTTCGCGTCTGCTCTACCATCGATAGAGGCCGTTGCCTCGTCCAGAATAACAATCTTGGACTTGCGAACGAGCGCTCTAGCAATAGAAACGAGAGATCTTTGTCCTTGAGAGATGTTGGAACCGTTTTCGTTGACCTCTGAGTCTAGATTCAGACTTGATCCCTCACTGCTGGACTCAGAATGGTGCTTCTCGCTTTCTCCTGATTCTTTGTCTTGTTCTTTCGAGGATTGGCCTAGGCCAACGCGGTCGAGGCACTGTTGCAGCCACGCGTCGTCGTATTGTTGGAAAGGGTCGAGGTTGTAGCGGATGGTACCGGCTAGAAGAACGGCATCTTGGCTGATGACTGAGAGGCTTGATCGGAGGAGGTGCAGTCCGACGGTGTGAATGTCGACGCCATCGATGAGGATTCGACCACTCGTAGGTTCCGTGATTCGCAGCAATGCAGAGATTACTGTTCGAAGGTTAATACTTGGTTAAAAAGGAATTTTCGTGGCACTCACGCGTTGTCTTGCCAGCGCCTGTACGGCCTACAATGCCGACCTTTTCACCAGCCTTGATGTCCAGGTTGACATCCTTGAGTGCAGGCTCCAGACCGGGACGATGACTGAGGGTGAAGGATTGAAACCGAACATAGCCAGCATGCGGCCATTGGCGAGCCTTGAGCTCCCTGTCAACGTCGTTGACCTGATGCGCTGGCTCTTGCTCAATATTGTAGGCGTAGTGCAGCATTCTCTCCACCGAGTTCATGTTGTTCTCGATCTCGGCACTCTGACGAATCATGTTGCCAAACACAGCCTGAGCCGTGACGATGTAGGACAAGACTACACCACCAGACGAAGGATCAATAGTCCCGCGAAGTCCAACAACCAATAAACCAGCAGCCAAAACAAGAGTCGCACCACAAAGGTCCAGGCGGAGGTTCAGCCACCTCTGACACGAGACGGATAGCCAATAAGCCGTGTTTTCCGTGTCAATCTTACGCGCGTTATCGTCAACGAAGCGAGGGACTGCGCCAAAGGCCTTGAGAGTGGGAAGACCCGATAGAGACTCACCAAAATGCTCATAGATACGACTTCGAAGCAGATTGTTGAGGCGACGGAGTTCCCGTGATGATGGGCGGTAGTACATCCCCGTCCAGGTGTAGATGAGAAGTAAGGTGGCTGCGATAGCTAGAAAGGCCGGTACAATGATGCTGACGACGATGATTGTGCCCAAAACCTGGACAAAGGTTGAGATAAACAGACGCAGAGTCTCACCGACCACGTTATCCACTGCATCAACGTCTTTGCTGAATCGATGCGTGATACGACCTTGAGGCGTAGTATCGAAGAAGGCTACAGGCGCAAGAAGAACCTTGGACATAGATGCATGATGAAGCTTGTTGGAGCACCAGAAGCAGAAGAGTGCAAATGTCGCGCTCATGCAGAACAGACCGAGAGATTGGCCAGCGCCAAAGGCGGCGTATCCTCCCATGTATGCATCCTCAGTTATGGTGGTGTACTGGTTTTTCTGCCACCAGCTGAGCCAGAGCGGCGAGACGACGCTGGTTCCTTGGTAGATAGCGATGGAAAGAATGAGGAGAGGCCCTGTGAGCCAGGCGTTGCCGAATTGCGCGTAGCGGATGTAGGTTCTGCCGCTGACTGAGCCGACGACTCTTTCTTCAGTTTGCATCACTTCTTTTCCGCGAGTCTCGGTGACTTGCTTGGCTTTGGTTTCGGATTTGGCTGTATCAGTCGGTTTCCCCTCCATGGCGGATTGATCAAGAGCCGCCTTCTCTGAATCACCACTACCAGCAGTTTCGGAGTCGGAGTCATGCTCCAAGACTAGAGAAGAAGACCCTGCGAATTGAGAAAACGCTCCCTTCTGGCTGTACAACTGCTCAAATGAGCCCTGCTCAGCAATGCGGCCCTTTTCCATGTATATAATGTGATCAGCTTGTCTAGCAAAGGGAATCGAGTGTGTAACCAGGACAATAGTGCCCTCATTATTACGACGTGCCTGGTTGACAACCATGTCAAATACGTGAGCACCAACGTGAGCATCGAGAGCTGAGAAACAGTCATCAAGGAAGAGTAGTGGGCTTCTGCCGTATATAGCTCTCGCAAGACTAATACGCTGCTTCTGGCCACCAGAAAGCGAAACACCATTCTCGCCCACAACCGTCATGTCGCCATCAGGTAAAGCTTTCATGTCCTGATGGAGACAGCAGCGTGTGAGAACTTCATTATACCACGCGAGGTCGAGAGGTCTACCAAAGACGATGTTCTCTCTCACCGTTTCGCTGAGAAGCCATGCTGTTTGAGGGGCTAGGGCAATTTGAAATGAAGAAGTCGTGAGGCTGAGCTGATAGGAACGTGCTTGGATGAGATGCATGTCGCCGAGAAGTGCCTTCAAGACGGAAGTTTTCCCTGATGCGACGGCTCCAACAATGCAGACCAACTGATTGCGCTTGACCAGCAACGAGTCGATCAACAGTCTTTGGCTTTGACTGAGCGCTTTGCTCTCTGACTGTTCCTGGGCTACATCTTTCTCCTCTTCGGCTGCCAGGAGCTGCGAGTCATCGTGATAAGCGAAAGTGGCATTCTCGATCTGGATCACGGTATCTGACACTTCTTTCTCTTCCGAATAGTAGCCAAAGCTTGTTTGAGGGCTGGATGAAGGTGCATCTGGGTCCACATCAGAAGCAAGCATGAATAATGCCAGTCGCTCCAGTGCAGCCCGAGCATCAGCAATAGCCGACAGCGCAGTTGGAAGAGCCTGAAGCGGTGTTCTCAACAACATGAAATATGCGAGGCCAGAAAACACAACGCCTGCATCCATGCCATTTTTGCTAGTCGCTCCGTAGCAAACAATGCTGACGACCGAGGCAAGAGTAGGCGCCGTGTAAGAGACCGCAGTGTTGAGAGCCCTGAGCAGCATTCTCTTGCGGATATACACTACCTCGTCAGACCTCAGCTTTCCGATCTTTGAGAGCAAACTCTCCTCATAAGCGTTTGTTTTGACGAGGCGGATAGTGGCAACTGCTTCAACGACTGCTTTGACTCGGGCATCTGTGAACGGCATGCTGCCTCGTCGCAGTCGAAGTAAGCGGCCCATCATGAATGACTGGAGAGGGTACAGCAACGCAAGTAGACCGAATCCCGGCAAAGCGCTGTACCCCATGGTCCAGACAGTTAAGGCGAAGCAGAGCAGCATTTGGAAGATACTTGTCCACGCGACGTGGAAGTAGCCACAGCAAAAGTCAACTCGCGTCACATCAGCGCTGATGAGACTCATAAGCTTTCCAGTACCGAGACCATGTTTGAGCTTGGCCTTTTCGGTGAGCTGTGTCGTAGCTCTTCGATAAATGACGTGCATCAATGCACCGCGGAGCAAGACGCCAGTCGTGTAAGATCGATAGAAACCATGAACGTTTGAGGTGACTGAGAAGACGAGAAGAAGAAATAGCCCAACGACGTAGCCAAAGCCTGAGCGAAGACCTTTTTGCGATGAGTCTGATAAAGTGGCGATGAGATACCGGATGAGAAGAGGTGATAAGATTTGCGACAAATCTCCAGCGACTTTGAAGAGTCCTCCAAGCCAGAACCATTTGAAGCATACATCGTTGAGAGCCAATGTCAAGACAGTTGTGTCAGTGGTATGTCTCGCCCAGAACGGCCTCCATGAGATCGGATTTGATGAAGTGACAGGCTTTCGTCCCCGATTTGTAGCGAGTCTTGCAGCCCAAGCTTCTTCCAGACGATTTGCATGATCTTCAGCCAACCTGTCGCTCGGCATGTCATACAGATCATCTGCTTGAAGAGGTCGTGTGTAACCCGTTCGTAAAAGACGTCCTAGCCAGTTGAAGGTCAAAATCGACAGCCAGTTTGCCTGAAGCTCTGGCGTAGGAAGCTTGTCTTCATTTTGATGCTCGACATTGCCTGCTGTAGGGACTTTTGGCGCAGTGATTCTCTGCTGTATTGGCTTGGCTGATAGGAAGGGCACTCTTCTGTACCACTTCCTTGGGGGGAAGCTCTTCCCGTCGCTGTTGGTCATGGTGGTTGAGACCAAACTTGCTTCTCGAACGAGTCTCACTCGGCAGATGGCTCTGTCACCAAGGTCTAGGCCGGCTAAGAGCCAGTGTGCACTTCATGCTTGTAGGTCCGTACTCGGAGGGATCTCCTAAAGCGGGATCCAAAAAACTGTGTGGATACCCGCTTGTGTAGGAAGGTGTGTAGATCAGCAATAATTCCATTCAGGGTTACATCGCAGGTTATGCGCGATGGGGCTACTGTAAGTGGATGCAAAAAACGGACGACGCTGTCTTTGCTTCCATCACCTTCCTCAAGCCGTTGATCTAGGTGGCTGCCTCTTAGCATCAGAACCTGTTTAGCCTGTTTCGTTCTCACATTGAAATACGTAACCGCTTTCCGATTACATAACTTGCCGCGGTGGGTTCGAACCGAGGAAATTAAATAAGCTTACGGTCGGCTTCCTCATTCGGGTTTAACCCCGGCACTTGATCCCACTTAAAAGGGGAAGAGAAATGCCGATCTCCACACAGTTTTGGGGCGAGTCCTGCGTTATTTGTTACGAGTCAACCTATCAGAGGCGGCATGTGAGAAGCACGGCTCAGTGCGGTGAAACAAGCATAAAAGTTTTGGTGGCATATGACGTTGGTGGGGTTTTCGTTCTTGTTTAGCACGGTTTCCCTACCGAGGATCTTCGTCGGTTCCTGTGTACCTGTCATTCTCATAAACATCTCGTGCAAAATCAGTGTAAATATTACAATTGGAGTGCCTGAACATGGCACATGGTAGGGATCATCCGCGGCCATGTAGACAGATGTAATAATGCATGTGAGACACAGAAGCTTAAGCTTGGCTAATGAGCTACCCTGGATTGAATCATCTGGGGGCACGCATGTCATGTCACAACGGACTGCCTCATCGGCCGCAGTTGAATGAGATTTTGAATGAAACGTAGAAGGGAGACTAGTAACTCTTTTGAGCATGATCATCGTATCGAGCCGGCCAAACAGAATGAAGGTAATTAGTATTAAAATTCCTTGTCTGCTTCCATCTCTTTGTTGATAAGACTTCTATGCACTCGTAAATCCAGCAATCACTCCTCATAAATCAATCATCGTTATCTTTGTGAGTCCACTTGGTTATCTTGTCGTCGTCTTGGCTTCCTACTAACAGCACTTATAGACGTTGTCGCCCAGCATGACTACCGACCGCATCACTTCCGTTGCTCCCCCACGTAACCCGACGCCACCAAAAGAGGCTTGGGATACTTCTAAAGAGACCTCGTTCAGACTCCCCGACGGCGAAACCAATATCTGGATTGCTAATACTGAGCATGGCGATGGAAATGACTATCTCGTTGGATCTGGCGACACGACATTGGCGCGGTGGTCAATGGATGGCCGAGAGACCAGAATATCGCCAGCCATGGTCAATGACAACAGAGCTCAATTCGGTCCTGTCTTTGAGCTAGAGATTCTGAACTCTGACGTCACTGATCCTCGTTCGCCTTTCGCATCTCACGGCAGACAGCAAGACCTCGCATTGACCTGGGCATCTATCTACGCTCTGTGGCTGCACCCAGATCACAGAGACGATGATTTGATAGCTGTCTCTGTTGACAGCCAAAGAATTGGCGAATACATCAAGTGCACGGGCTTGGGTGTGCTATCGCCATTCTCACCTACTACAACTCCTCGCGAGACTATTTACTGGCTCTCCCACGATGCATTCTGGCAAGGCGCTGGAGCACCCGACTCACAGCACTGGCTTCAATCACGACCTGAAGTGACATCATTCCCAGGCTTCAACGGCACAATGGGCGTTTTCGCGAACCAATTGGGCTTCACGCGCAAGGGCAACGTCTGCACCGTTCATCCCGTTCGACCGCCCAAGCCCAAGCCTGGCACTGTCATCTACTCCCGCTTCATCGTCGAGCTTGGTCAGCAATTACAAATTCGACACATCGACGCGTCCAATCCCGTTCACTTCGAGACATACAAGCGATGGCAAAACTCCGACCGAGTCAACAAGGCATGGAAAGAGCGTGGACCAGACGAGCATCATCGAGCATACCTTGCCAAGCAACTCGAAGACCCCCATACCATGTCATGTGTGTTTGAGTGGGACGGAGAACTCGCAGGCTACACCGAGATTGGATGGGTCTTGGAGGACAACGCAGCCTGCTTCTTTAGGTCCAACTGCAACATCACTGTGGGCGAGCACGACCAGAACTCACACATTATAGTGGGTGAAGAGCGCTTCCGCGGCGGCAAGCGGTATCAGGCTGTCGCCACGTCGATCAAGCACTGCTGCTTCCTGCGCGATCCTCGCACTAAGCAGGTGATAGCCGAGCCTGAGTACGATCTTAACCACGTTCAGATCCAGGACAGGTTTTTGCCGCAGGAGAGGAAGAAGCGTTTCCACCTGCCGCACAAGACGGCCATGCTGTTCGCCCTGCAGCGTGAGCGATTTTTCCAGGAGGCGCATTTTGTCTAAAATTGGGGGGCGGCGCTTTAGTTCAGTTAGCATGGTAGATCGACAGATCGGACCGTTAAAGAATTGAGACATTCTCGTTTTTGCAATTGTCATTTCCATGACGTAACTTCGCATTTGCCGTGATGAGTAAGAATTATCTGATGCAGCTATCGCGATTGTGGCCAAGATCTTCGGAGAGATAACGTAAAGCTTGTTAAAGTTGGCGTGGCTGCATTGAGTCACCGGGGCTAACCGAGCTTATTTTTGTTTGCACTGTAGGTAACCGTAATCTTATCAGATCATCAGACCCCCACTGCGTTACGCTGACCGAGATGAATTATGGGTGTCAGCAGGGATCGGACGTTTCACCGAATGTGGACACTGTAGCTACCTACCACTTTTGGCTCCATACACCATGACACACTGTGCTGAACGAAGGTTCCTAGCTTCATTGAGATGTACATCGTCATCAGTCTGGTTGACTGCCGTGCTAAGATTGCCGAGCGATAACGGCCGACGTAATTTGGTGGTTTGCAACAGAGACCCTGTGTCTGTTTGATGACCTGGTAAACACCACGGCAGAGTATCACGAACTACCAGACAGCTGTAACACGGTGTAAGACAAGGATACTATCAACATCATGGATGACACAATGTCCATGACTCGGCCTCCCGTTACGCAGCTTCGGCCACTGCATACTCAACAGCAATCGACAGAGGCTTCTCAGCCAATCAGCTGGACCAGCTCTGTTGAGCCAAGACCTGATGAAGAAACCGCCATCAAGGCATTTGTGAAGCTTGTATCTCACCTTGTCGTTCTCGATGAAGGGGAGAACTTTTGCATTCAAGACACTAAGCGAGGTGGTTTCATCTTTGCTCAGTATTCGAGTTCCGAGGGAAACGACCTTGGTAGCTTCCGTTTTGTTAAACTTGAAAGTCATCAGGATATTCCATCTGATTTCTCTATCGGTGACGGCAAGGTGAGTTAATGCTAGTTCAATAAGTCAGCGGTCATTTGTATGCTGATGTTCTGGACAGACCCTTCAACTTCACTTTGAAAAACACCATGCCCAACTTAAAACGGATGCTAGTATCATTCCCGAGTCTGCTCTGAGGTTTCTTGGTTGCATGCTAGATGACATTCTTACCGAATCCGAATGGACCCAACCTTCTGTCCTCAACTTCCCCCCACGATCCGAGCCCCTCTCCCTCACTTACGAAGATGAGACTTTGACAAACCATGGTGCGAAGGCTTCACTTCTTCATCACCAGTTTGAGAGGCGCGCGTCTGAGAGTCCCGAAAGAGTCGCTATTGACTACCTGACGGACCTCGAAAGTGGCAAGCGCGTGATCTTTACATATCGTCAGATCGCAAACGCAGCAACAGCGTTGGCGGGCAGGATAGCGAAGGCCTGCGAGGAATCGACGCAGTCTCTCAAAACAATCGCGGTGCTCATTGGCCCATGTCCAGAACTCTACATCTCCTATCTAGCAGCTCTAAAGGCGGGAGTAGCCTTCTGTCCCATCGCCGTGGACGCACCCAGAGAGAGAAAGGACGCTCTGATGGCAGATTTGAAGCCATCTGCATTACTCACAACAACAAATTTCTTGGGATCGGAGTCGTCATGCTTCGTCGATTTCTCGTTAGAGGCTATCGACGTGACTCCTTTCCTGCAGTCTTGCGATACTGAACCAGAGCAGCAGCCAACACCGGTACCAATGAGTGCGAACAACTTAGCATACATTCTCTACACATCAGGAACCACTGGACTGCCCAAAGGGGTGGCTGTCAGCCATCTCTCAGCCTCATGCACTGTCTCTGCCTTGAGCGCTCACTACGGTTTTCCCCTCGCGTCTTCTACATCAAAGCCTGTCAGGTGGTTCCAAGGTGCTGCACCGACCTTCGACATCTCGCTATTCGAGATCTTTTGGACTCTTAGTACGGGCTCAACGCTTTGCTGTGTGCCTCGAGAATTCACTCTACAAAACATCGACAAGGTTATTTCTACCTTGGAGGCTGATATCACCAATATCACGCCTAGCTTCGCCAGCTTACTAGATCCCTCTTCAATCAGTGGACTCATGGTCGGTGGTGAGACCTTGAATGCTCGGCTTCTCCAGAACTTTGCTCCCTACAACTCAATCGCGAAGGAGGCAACTAGCCAAGTGCCAAAGGGCATTTACAACGGATACGGACCTACCGAGACGGCTATCTACTGTATTGCACAGCCTCATGTGCCTGAAGGTCAGCGCGGGTCTGTCATCGGAACTCCATTAGCAACTTGCGGTGTTCTCATTGCCCAGAACCAGTCAACTCCTCAAGCTGGCGGTAGCTTGAAGCCGCTCCCCATGGGTGCAGTGGGAGAACTTATCATCACTGGACCTCAAGTGAGCAAGGTGGGTTACCTGAACCGGCCAGATGAAACAGACGCAGCATTCCGAGATGACCCTCGATGGGGCCGCGTCTACAAGACTGGTGATAGGGCTCGAATTGTCTGGGACAAGACTGGTTCTCCCATGGTGGAGTTCTTGGGCAGACTCTCTGATGATCAAGTTAAGCTTAGTGGACGACGTGTTGAGTTGGGTGAGATTGAGAGTGTTCTGGCCACTAAGGTCCCTACTGTCAAGGAGACTCTGTCCTGCGTGTGGAAGCAGGGTGCAGAAGCGGGTTCAGAGAAGGTCGTGAGTCTGGTTGTCCTTAATCCAACTGAGGACTTCGAGTCTGTATACCAGGCGTGTATGGAGGCGTCTCAGCATCATCTCCCTGACTACATGAGGCCTTTCAAGATCTTGCACGTCGACGCTCTTCCCAGATCTACTTCCGGCAAGGCAGATCGCAGAGCAGCTTTGGCGTTGGTCAACGGGATGCTAAAGACCGAGCTTGATGACCGAGAATCTACCAATCGCGGTATGGTCGAGAGCATTGAGCCTCTGACAGATACTCAAGATGCAGAGCTTGAGCAGGATCTCATCTCAATTGTGGAAAATGTTCTGAGTGACTCGTCTACCTCAGGTCCATCCATCACCGCAAGCACAGTCCTTGCTAAAGCAGGAATCGACAGTCTTCGTGCGATGAGGATCTTGCGAGACATCAGGAAGCGCTGGCCAGGTTCCGAGGACCCTCGACTTCAGCCGTCACTGGCACTTCTCCTCGACAACAGCGCGACCATCCGTTCTGTTTTCTTCCCCGGCAGTCAAGAGACCGATGCTTCAACCACCAAAGCTGGCAAGCAAGCCAGGACAAAGGCTCAACTTGAGGCATTCTCCACGAAGCACACATCCGAGGTTCTGGAAAAGCTTGGCCTCAATGGGCCCGGAATAGAGATGATTCTGCCTGCAACTAGTACCCAGAGTCAACTGGCAGTGAGCTTTGCCATGGACAAGCGCAACTACATCAGCCACACGACACTTAGACTTAAGCCTGATGTCTCAGTACAAACTCTCAAGGATGCCGTTGAGGCGACGATGTTGAGACAGCCCATCTATCGAACGGCAATGCTCCCTTGTGACGACGACCTTTCACCGTTCCTGCAAGTGGTTTTGACGCCAGATGCATGGCAGAGATTAAGTAGTAACTCTGGTCGGATCACCCACAGGAAAGCCAGCCCTGGCAGTATCTCTGGTGATGCGCAAGCCTGGCTGGACCTTGCGGAGGAAGATCTCAGCCTTGAGTCGCATAGGATGTACCATGTACAGATCATTGATCCCGAAGAGGCTGGAAGTGGTGGTCTTCTGATCTTAAGCGCTGCGCACTGCATCTGCGACGGGCCTTCACTTGAAGTGCTTATGACAGACATCGCCCGTCAATACTGTGGCCTTCAGCCACTTCCACGTCAAGGGATCTTCGACGCTGTTTTCGATTGGGCATCCAATGTCAATCTAAAGACAGACCAGCTGTGGCAAAAGGGTCTGGAAGGATGGGAAACTGAGCCGCTTGGAGCCATCAGCGGTAACAACGTCAAGCCAACTTCAACCAAGACTCGTCAACATGCTATGGTACAACACACCAGTCCGATTCTTTGGGAGCTTCTTGAGAGTAAGAGCAGATCACTGGGAGGCTCTCCGCTCACGATTCTTCAAGCCTCTTGGGCCATGCTTCTGCATATCCTCTCCGAGGCAGACACCGACGATGTCACCTTTGGCAGCGTTCTTTCAGGTCATGATCAATTTGTCCACGGCCCAACATTTTCTGTTGTACCCTGCCGAGTTGCCTTACCTGAAGTGCAGACTCTTAAGCAGCTCGTCAGCAGCTTGATGGACCATTCCAGATTTGCCCAGAGTCACAGGCACACATCTTTTGGCCTCTTCAAGACACTCCCATACAACACCGCACTAGCCTTGCAAGCATATACCCAACCCGAAGATGATGGATCAGACAAGGCACCCTTGCTCTGGACTGAGATCTCAAACCCTGCTATACGTTACGACTTTGCCATGTTTGCTGAAGTCTTCCCCACGAATCCGAACTCGCCTGATAGGGATGGGAGATTCGATGATGTCGTCTTCAAGCTAACGTATCGCGACGAGACATTCTCAGAAACTTCTGCAGCATGCATTGTCAAGCAGTTTGCTGCGCTCACCGAGACTATTTTGAAGTCACTGCCTGATGACCTGGTACAGAGTCTGCCGGCGCGCATTGACAGAAGTCTGTTGTCTGCTGAGGGGACGATCCCAGTTGTGGAAGAAGGTTTGGATGAGGCAGCCAGAGAGGTTGGCGACAGAGCTCAGCTTCTGCACGCTCAGTTTGAGGATCAAGCTGCATCAACGCCGGATCTTCTTGCACTGAGCTTCTACTCGTCACTCGACTCTGCTCCCGTTGAAATGGGCTACGCAGAGCTTGATGCCAGAGCCAACGGTCTGGCGAACATATTGCGCGAGCAAGATATTGACATCATTCCAATCTGTATGGAACGCAGTGTCGAGTTATACGTAGCTGTCCTGGCCATTCTCAAGGCTGGATCTGCATGGTGTCCAATCGACACAACATCTCCAGTTCAACGTCGAACGTCTCTCATCGCTCGAGCGCAGAGCAAGGTGATTCTTACATCAACTGAGTCTCTTGCCCTCGTAGAGCCTTGCCTTGCTCAAAACGCCCTCAAGGATGTACAAGTCATTCTAGTTGACAAGTACAATGACCACACCACATCTGTTCGAGCCAAACCACGCGACAGTGTCTCCAAGATCACAGGGCAGGACTTGGCATATCTTCTCTGGACTTCCGGAACAACAGGTGAGCCCAAGGGTGTCATGATTCAGCACAGTGCTGCAGCCCAAGCGATGCGCGACCTGCAAGTCCTCGTCGAGCACGATGATCGTGAACAGGTCAGAACCTTGCAGCTCTCTGCCTACAGCTTTGATGTCTTCGTGCAAGACCTCTTCTATACCTGGGGCCTGGCTGGAAGTGTCATCAGCGGTACACGAGAGCTGGTCTTGGGCACATTTACGGAGTTCATTTGGAAGTCTCGTCCCACTCACGCTCATCTGACACCTTCATTCGGAGCCAGTATTGCAGTACAGGAACTCAAGGGTTCAACTCTTCAGTACGTGACGTTTATTGGCGAGAAGCTGACGGAAGACGTCGCTGAGGCCTGGGCACATCCTGACGTAACGACTCGCGCATACAATACGTATGGCCCAGCTGAGAACGCCGTTGTATCTACGATGAGACAGTTCTTTGGAAGGAGTAGAGACACGGCTAAGGCTGCCAATGTTGGCTTTCCACTGGGTCACTGCACAGCGTACGCTGTTCGTGAGGTTGAGACCTCCCAGGGCACCAAGCGATGGGAGCTTGTTCCTCGGTACGGAGTTGGTGAGCTTGCTTTGGGCGGTGCACAAGTAGGCAAAGGATATCTTGCAAATGAGGCCAAGACTACCAAGGCTTTCATCCAGGGCGGCCCGGGCATCTACGAGCGTATTTATCTCACTGGAGATCTTGTGCGATTGAACGACCATGGCTTCGAGTTTCTTGGTCGAAACGACGATCTCGTCAAGATCACTGGCATCCGCATTGAACTCAGTGAGATCAGTGCAGCGTGTGCAAGTCTGAAGGACGACAACGCCGCCGTTGAACATGTCGAGACATTGTATCTTCAGCGTCCGGGCGCACCCGCTGGTAACAACAACAAAGTCGTTGTCACGTTTGTCTCTGTCAAGGCTAGCAACGTCGACACTTCTGAGATCAGATTCCAGGTGTTCAAGCGAGCTAAGGACCTTCTTCCTGCGTACATGGTGCCTGGACACGTTGTTGTTCTGGATACAACCATGCCGAGAACTGCCTCTAACAAGGTTGATCGCAAGGCGCTGCAGGCTATCTACGCCGAGTCAGATCTGAATGTGCTGGCTGGCAGAGATGACTCGACACAATCGCAAGGGCAGAGAAATCAGGCCAAGCGACAGTGGACGAAGGATCAGTTACCTATTCTGCAGACAATCGCCGAGCACTTCAACATCCCAACGGAGAAACTCTCTCCGGATGACAGTTTGGCAGGTCTCGGTCTCAGCTCCTTACAAGTTACGAAGCTTGCTTGGTTGCTGAGGCGAGAACTCAAGTGTCAAGTTGGAGTTCTGGATCTCATGAGATGCGAGTCACTGGGAGAACTGGTCGACGTCATACTCAACCGGATGTCAAAGAAGGCTGAAATAGACCAGTCTGCTCAACCAGGCGAGACAGAAGCATCATGGCTCGCGTCTATGAAGAATGCGCTTACTGATAGCATTAAGGGTGACATGCGTCCGCCAGATACTCAGTTCATCCTCCCCGCAACACCCATGCAAGAGTCCCTCATTGTCGAGACCATGCTCGAGCCACAAGCCTACTGGGCCCATCGTATCTTCGATCTCAGCCACTTAGACGACGTCGATGAACGCCAGTTGAAGAGAGCTTGGACTGCCACAGCTAAGCGCTTCGACATCCTGCGAACAGCCTTTGTGCCCTTGACGCAACTAGACGTCGATGGCAGCGACAACACGGTTTCTTGGGCTCGTGAGAAGGGTGTTCACTCTACGATCCTCCAGTTGATTCGCGAGAATCCGAGCTTGCATTGGTATCAGATTCGCTCTGAGGAGAACAAGGGCCTCGGTGAACTGGCTAAGAAGCTGCAGCTTGAATTGTCTCCAACGACTACCATTGAGACACCATGGGCTGTTACCTTTATCGAAGACACCAAGAAGATGATGCTCAGTATTCATCATGCCCTCTACGACGCCGTAGCTTCCGATGTCTTCTTGGAGACTGTCACGAGCTTGTATCAAATGGAGTCTGTCGAGGATGTTGGCCGAGTTGTGCAGTTTGAGGCTGGCCTCAGCCTGGGGCTGTTACCAACTCCGCTGAAGAGAGACGAAGCAGCTGCGCTGTGGAGTCGTCGACTGGATGAGATCAGTAAGACGGCCAGTGGAAGCATGTTGAATGCACCTTTCCCTGATCTCACACAGTCCCGGCAGAAACAGGTTCAGAAGATACTCATGTCGAGGAAAGACATTTCCGCTCCATTCCTCCAATCTGATTCGGTAGTTACACTTCCAACACTGCTCCAATCCGCCTTTGGCTGCGTTCTCGCCTCATACCTCGAACTCGATGCCGTCGTCCTCGGTCACACTATCTCTCAAAGAGTCCTCCACCCAGATCTCGCACGAGTTGTTGGTCCCGCGATAGCAACCCTTCCTCTCATTGTCCGCTCCAACGCTGCTTCATCCGAGAAACTGTGGAAGGAGATGGCCTCCGAGTCAGCACAGATGTTCCAGAGCACACACAATCTTCATCCCGTGGATATCAAGAAGATGCTCAATCGAGGAAGCGGTAGTAGCAACGCACCATTCCCAGGTCTTTTTGTCTACCACCCTGCATCAGATGACAACCAAGCTGAAGCAAGTCAGTCCATGTTCAAGGAGGTTGGCCAGGCATTGTCGCTCAACGTTGAACATCCCCTTGCGCTGAACATCTTTGAGGCGAATGGAACGATTGAGCTCACTGGAGATGGACGTCGCATTTCTCAGGCTCAGTTGGACCTTTTGTTGGATCAGATCCTTGCCCAAGCGCAAGCCATGACCGAGGCTCCGAAAGCACCTTTGACTCAGCTACAGAACAGAATGAGCAAGAGTCTTCTATCCATCAGTGGCGAAGCTTCCAGCGAAGAGACCGAGGCTGTCAATCCGTCGGAACACGTTTCCTTCCACGCATCAGAGCATCCAGATTGGATCGCCGCTGAGGAAGTTATGTTTCAATCCTCAGATGACGAAGAGGAGATTGCTTCAAAGACCATCACGTATGCCCATCTCGACAAGCTCACCAATGCCATAGCTTCGAGATTGATCCAGCATGAGGCTTGTCTACAACCTGATGACCCTGTAGCTATGTGCCTTGGTAGAGATATCAATTCCTTGGCAGTCACTCTGGCCATTTTCCGTGCTGGCTTCGTGTATCTTCCCGTCGATGAGGAACTGCCTTCAGCTCGCAAACAGCTCCTTATTCGAGATGCGGGTGCCAAGCTTGTCATTACAACCGATGAGCTTTTCAAAGACTTGGGACTTGGCGATGCCAATGATCCTCCTCTGCTGTTGCTCCCTGACGCGAATGATGACATCGATACCATTCTGTCTTGGCCGGTATCTGAGATCTCATCGCCAACCAGCACTGGCGGTTATCTCCTCTACACCTCTGGATCTACTGGTCGTCCCAAGGGCGTTCGAGTTTCCAACAGCAACCTCTGTCACTTCATCTCTGCATTCAGCACTCGATTGATGGAACACTCGCCTGCTACTGCAAGGCTCGGTGGTACTGGGAAGTATCTCAACCTGACTTCCCGCGCCTTCGATCCTCATCTGACGCAACTGTTCGTGCCCTGGCATCTTGGCCACCGGGTCGTCATTGGAAAGGACCGCACGGCTATGATGGCGAATCTGAAGGAGCTGATCAATGAGCTGAAGGTTACACACTTCGGATCTGTTCCCTCGGTGTTGAGCCAATTGAGGCTACGACCGGAGGATGTTCCATCTGTGAGAGTAGTTACTACTGGCGGAGAGAAGGCTTCGAATGAGCTTTTGAACACCTGGGCCCAGACGCGAGTCTCAGATACAGCGGACGATCGGGCTGTTCTCTTCAACTTCTATGGTCCTACAGAAGTAACCATTGGATGTTTGGGCCATGCTGTGCATCAAGACTCCAACGCTCGGAATCTTGGCCTTCCTCTACAAGGCCTTGAAGCTTTACTTCTATGTCCCAACACCGATGATGACAATCTTGTCATTGCTAGAAGAGGCCAGCCAGGTGAACTCTGCATCGCTGGTCCTCAAGTTGTAATGGGCTATCTCAACCGTCCTATCGAACAGGCCAAGAGCTTCCAGACTATTTCTCTCCCCGACGGCACCAGCAAGAGAATCTACCGAACAGGCGATATGATGAGGATGATGAACGACGGATCGCTTGAGTTCCTTGGCAGAGCTGACCAGCAAACTAAGATTCGCGGACAGCGACTTGAGCTTGACGAGGTCGTTGGCTTCCTGAAGCAAGTTGCCGCTGACAAGGGTGACTTTGACTTTGCAGCTGCGGTTGCTTCCACTGGAGGTGATAGCTCGAATCAACAACAACAGCTGCTTGGCTTCATCGCTAGGACGACTAGTGGTCCCAAGAGTCCGGCTGAACAGGAGGTTGAGCTACTTGAGGTCCAAGATGAGGAGTCGGCTTCACTGCTCGAGATGATCGAGCACGAGTGCCAAGATAAGCTCCCTGCTTTCATGGTACCAACAATGGTCTGGGTTTCCAAGATCCCATACCTCGCCGCCTCTGGCAAGGTCGATACCAAGATCTTGGCACGTTTGGCAAAGGACTTCGTAGCCAGTCAGCAGGATCACGAGACGTATGGCAGCACCTCGGGAAACGTGCTTGGATCTGCGGCTGGCTTGACTGTAAAGGAGTCGATTGTGGTCGCGGCGATTGAAGAAGCCGTTGGTGGCAGTGTCAAGGCGTCAAGCACCAGCGGCATCCAACGTCTGGGTGTCGACAGTCTTTCAGCGGTGAACTTAGTCTCTCTTTTGAGAAAACGCGGCTTTTCTCAGTTGAGGATGACACATCTCCTCTCTTCATCGTGCACAGTTGCAGATATTACAAGACTTGCCGATGAACAAGAGAGTGGCAGGCTGAATAAGAGCACACCTCTGTCCACACCTCCATCCACGGACGATCTACACATACCAACTTTCAGCACATCAGACCTCGGTCCCCTTCCAGGAGGTCTTGATTTAACTAACATCGAAGCCGTTCTTCCTTGTCTTCCTCTCCAGTCTGCTCTCATCGCGCGCTCCCTCGTTTGGCTTAGTGCCTTCAATGAAAGAGAGAACACCGAAGGAGACGACGTACCATACGTGGCACAGTTCAGCTACCGCCTCAGTCCCAACACAGACATCAACAGATGGAAGAAGATCGCTGAAGAAGTCATCGCATCGGAAGCGATGCTCCGAACTTGCTTCCTTCAACGTGAAGATGACGGCCAAATCTTCCAGATCGTTCTTCGGTCGCTGCCATCTTCTCCTCTTGGTGATCATTGGCATCCAGCGGATATTGTGTCTCAGATGAATACACGACCTCCCATCAGACTACAGCTTTCCGAAATCAATGGAGACGAGACCATCGTGACACTCAACATCCACCATGCATTATTCGACGGTGTTGCTATCGAGTCCCTCAAAAGCAAGCTTGAAGCGGCCTACAACAGCCAGACGTCTCCAATTGCTGCAGCCAGTAGCTTAGCAGCCTTGTCCTCCATCTCGAATCACTGCAGCCTATCGAACGAGCAGCTCGATGCTACAAGACGGTCGTGGCAACAACAATTGCAGGGTGTTCAACCATGCCGAGTTGGAGCTATTGATGATAACAACGCGAGTAGTACCATGGCTCGTCAGACTGTTTGCCTTGGGTACACTACTTCCGAGCTTAACGCCAGACTCAAAGCTCACTCCGCCGGGCCTGAAGGAACGGTATCGGCGTCTTCCGCGTTCCAGTTGGCTGTCACCTTGTGCCTCGCCCAGCTCACCAAGAAATCGTCCGTTGTCTACGGCTTCATTATGTCACTTCGGCCATTGCTAGATGGTGTTGCCAAAAATGTTGATAACTTTGTTGGCCCATGCCTCAACACTCTCATTCGAGCCGCTACCATCAACAGCATCGATGAGACTCTGCCCCAGCTGGCTCAGCGAGTTCACAAGTCTCACCTTGATGTCTGCCACGGTGCCATGCCACTTGCCAGCGTCGATAAAGTACAGCGCTGGTCGGGATCAGAGGACAAGCTTTTCGACAGTCTCTTGAGTATCAATATCGTGTCTGCCAATGAATCCAGTGGCGCCAAGCCAGGACAGATGACCGCTTTGCCTACTCGTAGCAGTAGCGACATGGCTTTAGCGTTTGACGTGGATCTCCATGCTGATGGAATGATCATGTTGACACTTTCTTCTGCTGGAGCTTTGAACGTGGAGCAGCTCAAGGATGTTGGCCAACTTTTTGAGAAGATTGTGTACAACTGCGCTGACAAGACTGTCAAAGTGTCGGATGTTGCTACTTCACCTCTCACTGCAAAGACTGTACCAGCCCAAGTTTCTAATGGCTCTCGAAGCGAGAATACCTCGACAGCTACACCAAGTTACAATCAGGCACTATCTGATGTAAAAGCTGCTCTCAGTCGCTTCGTCCATCTCAATCCATCTGACCTGCCATCCAAGCCCGATTCAACATCACTGTACCAGCTCGGTCTCGACTCTATCACCGTCCTTCCATTTGTCAAGTCGATCAACAAATCACACAATACCAAGCTGTCTTCTCATGCCGTGATCAAAGCACGAACCATCAAAGGCGTCGCCCAGCTTCTGCAGGATGCAAAGGCAAAGTCTGCTTCAGCTGACACCATCAAGAGGCAATCCAGCAGCGAGCGTACCGGCAGCAAGTTAAGTGACACTGAGCTCTATGACAGAAGCATTGAGCGTCTAGCTAAGAGTCTCATGTTCATCGCAACACCGCTTCAAGAGGGCATGCTTAGTGCATCTCTCGCCACTGATGGCGATGCATATACGTATGTCCATGCCGTCCAACTTTCGAACTATGCTCTTGCGCATGATACACCCAGCCTTGACAAGTTTTTTGCTGCTGTGAAAGACACTGTCCAAGCATGTGAGATCCTCAGGACCCGATTCATTTTCACCGATGACGATGAGTCGCCTTGGGTTGGTATCGTTTCTCCTACTGAGCAGAGCGACCGTGTCAACTGGGAGGTTCAACCAACAGTGCCTGGTCGAGTTCATTTGCGAATCCATCATGCTCTCTATGATGCAGCATCTATCCAGTCTGTCTGGAGTATCCTCCAAGACCACTACCGTCGACACCTCAACAATGATCTCACTGAAGGCGTCGACGAGCCCAAGCATCTGTACAGACCGTTTGCAAGGACTGTTGCCTCTTCACAGCGGACTTCAATTGCCTATTGGACAGATTCCATTCGCGACTACACGTATACACCCCTCGACTTCCCCAGCGATGATCTCAAAGCATCATCTGCGGTCCATTTCAGCTTGGATACGAGCAAACTGTCGCTTCTCCAGTCTAAATGCCAAGATCTCGGCGTGACCGTCAAAGCAGCACTTCAACTGTCCTGGATCAAGGTCTTGTGCGAGTCCCTCTATAGACAAGGTGACGTTGTGTATGGAGAGGTTGTTTCAACGGATGCTGATGATGATGTTGGCATCGTTGGCCCCGTCATCAACACGTTGCCTATGAGAGTGCAACTTGGTGATCCCGACGGCTGCATCAGTGTCTCGCAGGCCTTAGCACTTGTGCAGAAGCAGATCGACAGTGCAAGAGGCACCAATTCAATGGCTTCACTGAGGAAGGTCCAGACGCTCTGGAGATCCGGGCATGATAAGGCAGATGCACCAGCAGCCCTTTTCCAGAGTCTGTTCGTATTTGACGGGGTTCTTGGGTCTTTTAATGCCAGCGATGACTCAGAGAAGCTGTTCAAGCCCGTGCAGGTTGAAGATGGTGACGCGACTGGGCCAGCCTATGATGACTACCCTCTTATCGTGAGCTTCCATATCAGGGACAATATCCTCAATGGAAAGCTCAGGGCCAAGCTACTTCAAGAACAGGTTGATTCACTGGGTAAAAGTCTGAGTGCAGCCTTGGACCACGTTCTGGATGAACTTGACATGCCTGTCGTTGACACCAAGTCCCTCAACACAGTCAACAACGCGCCACCTCAAGAGTCAAAGATCGATGCGACGGAGCCTGATATGAATGGCTCGACTCCAACAACGGAGGCAGCATTGAAGCTTGTCGAGGCGGTTGTCGGTACAAGGCGAGGTGGGAAGAAGATCGGTTACAACACGAGACTCATCAGTGTTGGACTGGACTCGATATTGGCCATTCGACTATCGAAGCTTCTGAAACAGCAACTTGGGCTTAGTGTCAGTGTCCTTGAGATCATGAAGGGTGCCAGTGTTCGCGACATCATCACCCGCCCAGCATCTTCGCGCAAGCCAACAAAAGATGGCGCCCGGCATCAACAAGAGCCTCTTCGAGAAGGTTTGAAGTCGGCGATAGCTAAGGCCCTTGGACAGCCGGAACATCTTATCAAGTCTATCGTCCCAGCTTTGCCCGGTCAGCGCTCCCACCTTGAGCTTTGGTTGCACAACGGGAAGAGATTCTTTGAGGCCCCGTGGGTTTACAGACTACCGGATGCCTTCGACAAGGAACAAGTTGCGGCCTGTTGCTCTGAGCTTGTCAAGGCCCACGATGTCCTCCGAACCACCTTTGCAACAGGAGCGACCGCTACCGAACTGTACCAAGTCACTCTGTCAGAGCAATGGTCAGCCCGATCGCGCTTCAGAGCCCTGTCAGACTCGTCGAAGGCTGTCGAGGAGCTGATCGCGGAGCATGTGAGCCAGGAAAATTCCAAGGCATCTGAATTAAAGGAGCCTCCAATCCGCTTCTCTTTCTTGGAAGCTGCAGACGGCAAAGCGGTTGTCTTGAGACTCCATCATGCACTTTATGACGCATGGAGTATCAAGGCGATTGAGCACGACATCAACGATCTTCTCAGCGGGGGCAAGATCCTACAGCCGCGTCAATCACTGGAGCAAGTTGTTCAGAGTGTCAGAGCAATCAGACAACCTGACGCCGAGGAAGCATACTGGAGGCGACATCTTTCCGGTGCTCAAGAGACGGTATTGGGCCACAGCGCTCAGCATACTGTTCTATCAGCGCATGGCCCTCAGTTCAAGACGAGCTCCAACACCACCCCTCAGAATAGCATCAAGTCGCTGTTGCAGAAGAGTAGCTCAGAGGTCTCTGCAGCTCTCATTCTGTCCTACGCAAGGACCCTCCAGCACTTCACTCAGCGAACCAAGCCTACTTTTGGTCTCAACCATGCTTCTCGATCTCTTTCATCACCTGATGGCACGCAAACCCTAGATCTGACTGATGCGAGCATCCCAACTCTTTCTGTGACGCCATTCTCTATTGACTTGGAGTCCTCGACTGAACAGCTACTCGGCTTCATCCAGGACCATCTCGCGCAGCTCAATTGCTTCAGTCAGGCAGATGTTGTTCGAGAGCTGGGTCCCAAGTTCAATTCGCACTTGAACATCATCCACCGACGCGACCATGTAGTATCTCAGAACGGGGATTCCACAGATAGGCCTAAGGTTCTGGAAAGGTATAGGCTCCCTGGGCCACTCGCTTCTGACTACTTCACCGCTACAGAGCCGTCATCTACGATTTCTACCATTGACGGACTTGGAATTGCTCATTTACCTGATCACCATTGCTTCTTTAATGTTATTGTTAGCGAAAGTGGTGATGTCACCGTCTCTGCGAGTGGCGATAAGTCACTATTGGAAGGGGAATCTACAAAGGCTGCTGCGTTAGTGGATTATTTTCTTACTGAGCTTTCTAAAGTTTCAGCACGAGAGGGTTGATTAATAATTCGGTTCCATGTAAATGTCTTTAATGTAATTTTATTTCTTTTTCCCTTCAACATCTAGATTAGTTATTTATTTACATAAAAGCACCGCTGTTCTAACACAATTATTGTCGTCATACCCTATATCTGACGCGTCCTTAACGCGTTGACGCGCTCACCGCTCAACGAAAAAGGCTGACTAATGGCAGCCGACAGCCTAATTGGCCATACTGCCAACGCTAACCGTTCAGCCGGTTATTCACGGTAGATTTCCCCACACTCACCAAACACGAATTCGGTAGTCGGAGGCTCACACTCCGCGTCGATCATCGTATTCATCCCCAGGCGCGATCCGAATACCGCATCAATAACAATTAAGCTTCAGAGTCTCATGATCATACCCCGGACATGATCTGGTCTGTTGTGGGGAGTCAAGGATTTTGTTATTAGCCTGTAATTGAAGGGTCACTTGGCATCTGGAATTCATGGCTCTCGGTTCAGCTAGCCTCGGCTCTCATGGAGTTGAGTCGAGGCCATTATCCGGGGAAAGAGAATATACTGATAGATGATAATGAGACTCCAGTTACTGAAGTGGTACAATTACTCTTCTATAATACAGGTAGACTAGTTGTTGAATCACAAGCTCGTTGCTTTGCACGAATTTGACCTGTATTCAAGCACATATCCAATTCTTGCACGTGTTTCCTAGGTCTTGGCTGACATCAAACATACGGTCTAATTCTTTTAATCTACCGTATTCATGCAAGGAACAAACAAATAGCATATGCTTGCATAGAAACACGTCTTCTGTCTGCTGATTTGGCTATGCCGAGCCGGCTAATAACCCCGGACCTGGTTTTAGCCATCTAGGATAAGAGAGAGTGCCGCGAGATGTGAAACGACCAAGACATCGATTTAGCCGGGAAACATTAGGTAATTGACATCATGAACAGTTTTGATATATAACATGAGTTGAATCGCTGAATCTAGAGAGATGTTCTGGCTCATCGCAGACAAGTCTAAGTCTCGTTCTTCAGTCACTATCACCAGCTGCAAAAATGCGTTTCAGTCTCATCCCCACAGTGGCCTTGGCGGCTTTCAATGGCTTTGCCGTTGCCAACCCCGTTCCGTAAGTCATATACTATGAAAATGGCAATAGCATCGCTCACATACAGCTAGTGATGTCGAGGCACGACAGGCCACTGGCCTCCATGCTGCCATGAAGGCCGCTGGCAAGCAGTACTTCGGTACTGCTCTCACCGTGCGCAATGATCAGGGGGAGACCAACATCATCAACAACAAGAATGAGATTGGCTCTATCACCCCAGAGAACGCTATGAAGTGGGAGGCCATCCAGCCCAACCGCGGCCAATTCAACTGGGGTCCTGCTGATCAGCACGCTGCCGCCGCCACCTCGCGAGGTTACGAGCTGCGATGCCATACTCTTGTTTGGCACAGCCAGCTCCCATCGTGGGTTGCTAACGGCAACTGGAACAACCAGACTCTGCAGGCTGTGATGAGAGATCACATCAACGCCGTCATGGGACGTTACCGTGGAAAGTGCACTCACTGGGATGTTGTCAACGAGGGTAAGTTAAACTTTCATGATGAGGCTCTTAGACACTTCGGGAAGGCTAACCAATCATTTAGCTCTCAACGAGGATGGAACCTACCGTGACAGCGTCTTCCTCCGCGTCATTGGCGAGGCCTACATCCCCATTGCCTTCCGCATGGCCCTGGCAGCAGACCCCACCACCAAGCTCTACTACAACGACTACAACCTCGAGTACGGCAACGCCAAGACCGAGGGAGCCAAGCGCATCGCCAGACTCGTTAAGTCCTACGGTCTTCGCATCGACGGCATCGGCCTGCAGGCTCACATGACCAGCGAGAGCACTCCTACACAAAACACCCCTACCCCCTCGCGAGCCAAGCTGGCTTCCGTCCTTCAGGGCCTCGCTGATCTGGGCGTCGACGTTGCCTACACTGAGCTGGACATTCGCATGAACACTCCTGCTACCCAGCAGAAGCTCCAGACCAATGCCGATGCATATGCCAGAATCGTTGGCTCTTGCATGGATGTTAAGCGATGCGTTGGTATCACCGTTTGGGTATGTTTATCGCTTCACATGCTTGATTTCTTTCGTACTAATCGCTTGCAGGGTATCTCTGATAAGTACTCTTGGGTCCCCGGAACTTTCCCCGGTGAGGGATCTGCTCTCCTTTGGAATGACAACTTCCAGAAGAAGCCCTCGTATACTTCCACCTTGAACACCATTAACCGCCGCTAAGGATCAGTGGAAATACAGCAGCTAGATACCGTACATAGGCCCTTTATATCAGACGGCTATTTCTCCAATGTCCGTGGCCAATCTAACTCAGATACAGTCTTGTCCTAAAAGAGAACTTATTTCCGATTCTTCTTACCCTTGCTGGTTTATTGGGCTCTTGCGGGAAGTGGAGCCCACTCGAAGTCTTAGTTCTAAGCTTTTCCATATCCTGTTTGTTATGCATGTTGGTCCTCCCTTGCATACCCACTCACACCAAATCCCCCCAGCCTCTAATAGCGAGCCACGTATTTGTAAATGCACACATCGGCTGTTGAGTTCGTAAGATCAGTCTTTGGAGAGTCAACCCTTGTCTAGTCATAAATGATAAGAGAATCTCAGAAAATGATGTTGACAACGTTAAAAACGCGCTAGGCATGCAATGGGGAAGCGGGGATTACATTGCCTTCCATGAGTTCCGATTGCAGTTCAATAAAACCTCACTAAGATCGGTTAGCTGGATGATCTACTGTTCTCGTTCTCATGCTATCGCCAGTAAAAGCATTGCTTCATTGTAGCCACCATGCTTAGTGTCTCGATTCTAGCTGGAGGCGTCGCTGCTGTATGTCTCAGACACGACGGCTTTTCCTCTGCGTTCTAAGCTAATTATCGCCTAGACGGCAGTCCTCTGCATTGGATACGTGGTGTATAACATCTTCCTGCACCCGCTGCGTAACTTTCCTGGTCCGCTTCTCTGTCGGGCTTCCCCATTGTACCGTCACTACAAGTTCTTGCGTGGAGAGCTTTTGTTCGAGACTGAACGTCTTCACAAGCAATATGGCCCTGTTGTGCGCATCCGGCCTAACGAGCTGTCTTTCATAGACCCAGAGGCATGGAGAGACATATATGTCGCTCATGGAGGCTCAGCTCGGCTTGGTGATTTCGCCAGATATGACAGATTCTATCAATGGGCTGGCCCAAGCGCTCCAGAGACCTTTGTCTCGTTAGATAGGCCGTATCATGATTCTATGAAGCGGCAGCTCTCGCCAGCCTTCTCAGAACGATCGCTGCAGTTCCAGGAGCCCATTATCCAAGGATATACGGATACACTCATCCGCAAACTGACTGAGGCCTCCAAGGATGGAAAGCCTGTCAATCTGCGCGAATGGTTTAACCACTACACTTTCGATATCATCGGAAACCTTGGCTTTGGATCCGACTTTGGGGGCCTTGAATCTGAGCAATACCATCCTTGGGTCAAAGCAGTGAGCCAGAATGTTAGAGAGTTTGCCATTATGCAGGTATTGATGTACCTGGGGCTTCAACGAATTGTCCATGTTTTGTCAGGCAGTTCCCTTCTGAGGGGAAAGATACTGCACGAACACCTCACAAGGGAGAAGGTCGAGGCTCGCATCAAGGTGGAAAAGCCAAGACTGGACATCTTCCAACCCCTTCTTGACCGAAAGCCGCCTCTGGTATGTCTTTCACCTTTCTTGTCATTTTACAATCGGCGCACTAACGAGAATGCCATTGAAGACATTTGCTCAGCTTATGGAGAATGCCACGATATTGATCACAGCAGGCTCCGAGAGCTCTGTTACTTTGTTGGTAGCCGCAGTCTCTCTGCTGACTGACAACCCAGCCAAATTGCAGAAACTGTCTGAGGAAGTTCGATCAACCTTCAAGAACGAGGAGGATATCACAATAGTGTCTGTCAACCAATTGCCCTACCTCGCTGCCTGCTTGAATGAGGCCCTACGATGTTTTCCTGCAGTCCCGCCTGCGTTACCAAGAGTCGTCCCCCATGGCGGCGCAGTCATCGCTGGCCATGCTGTGCCAGAGAATGTGAGTCAAGAATGTGTCTGTTACTTATCCATGAAAGCTGATCTAGTTAGACGGTTGTCGCTGTTGCTTCGTGGGCCACCAACCACTCTGAGCGACACTTCAATAAGGCTCTCGAATATCATCCTGAGCGTTTTATGAAGGACCCCGAATTCTCTGAAGACCGTTTTGATACGTTCCAGCCCTTTGGTTTGGGGCACGGAAATTGTCCTGGTCGCAAGTAAGTGTCCTTATCTTAACTCACCATCCGATCGTTGAGCTGATCTTCTTGTAGTCTCGCCTGGGCTGAAACACGCCTGGCATTGGCGCGCCTCGTTTACAATTTTGACATTGAGTCAGTGCCGGAAGGCAGAGGGTGGACTACTAAACAGAAAGCGTACATGCTGTGGGACAAGCAGCCGTTTTGGGCAGTACTCAAAGCTATTCGGTAAGACAGATTGGCCATAGAGATCCAACATCGCATAAAAATCATAATGGCCAAGCAACGCAATTTTTTGTTGATTTTCGTGATTTCCTCCTTGTCTTCAAAATTGTACTTTTATATGTTACCTGGTGAATTGGTGATAATTGTAAATGGCTTCTGTAATTATTTTACCTTGGTGTATCAGAAGAAGAAGCACTTGACATGTCACGTTTTCACCCCTGCAGATTTGATCGACCTCGGTATGAACATGTGATATTTAATGCAAACTTCAGTAAACTATCTCAGTCACGCTAGCCGCCCAATGTCGTTATATGTCGTGAAATAAAAATGAAATCTCTACCACCATGGTTTCCAATCCCGTGTATTGGATTACATCTCCGCAAAGATCTGTCTGCCTCCAACCGGAACATAATGAGACCACAAAGAAGGCCATAGCCAGAGAATAAGAACAACAGCCAGGAGGAGCCCACAGATGATGGTCGCAGCGATCATTGCGCCATAGCCGCGACGTCGTGACTGGGTCTTCTTGACGTATCTGCGACCGCGCATAAGGTTGAGCCAAGCGATGCTGCCAGCGTGAACATCCTCCAACGCTTTGGCGAGTCGGGGGCTCAAGGTAGCCACGTTGGCGAACTCGACGGCAAGCTTGTCCTCGTACTCATGGAAGATCTCAGCCGAGGCGTCAACAGCTTGCTGGAAGTCCATGCGGGTGTCGGAGTTCTGTTGGACAATTGCAGCGATGTGGCTGTACTCCGTGATCTGGGCATGGTGCGCATTGAGCTTGTAGAGGTCGAGAATTACGCCCATATTTCGGCCGCTGTAGCTGAAAATGTTCTTCAGAGTATCCGGTGACCATTTGCGCAGACGGAGTAGGTCGTCGGTAAGGTCTGGTCGCGTGAATGGCACGATGAGAAACATGAGACCCATTGCGGCGTTGGTTTGCCTGTAGGTCAAGTATTCCTCCACGGAGACCGGTTCTTGTTCCACTTCAATCTTGCGAAGAGCCTGGGTACAATGGAGCCAGAGATCTATTTCAGCCTTTGCGAGCTGGAGGAGTTCGCTGTTCCAGCCCTCATGGCTCCAGAGCCTGAACAAATGGTCGAGGCCTTGATCTCCCTTAAGAGGACCTGTCACCCGGGCCTTGATGTCGTCAAGCACATCGCATGTATACTTCATGTCAATGCTATTGTCGATGAGATCATCTAGAAAGACCCAGGCCGAATAAAAGTCGGCAACGACTTTGATCCTCTCAGCGTCGCCACCGGGGTAGACCCAGCTTCCGTAGAGACCTCCGCATGCGGCAAATTCGCCATTGCGCGAGATAACTTCATTTTGAGAGACTTCCTTGAGTGAGCGGTCACAGCTCTGTCTGGAGTACTGGAATATGTGGGCCGTCTGAGGATGCTTCCAGCTAGTAAAGCGGGTAAGCAGCTCGGGTACCTCACACTGATCTTCGGAAGATGCCATAGCGGAAGGTATAATTAAGTGTGAAGTGGACTGCAAATGGATAGTCGATCTGGACTGAAAAGCAAAGTAGAGAATAGTGGCTGAGAACGATGAGTTTTAGGACCTGGGCACGGACAGGAATTCCTTTATCTGGCCTAGATAGCTCGGCCAGCTAAACCCTCTTTTATTCTGGTGATATTCCCGGCCCTCGGTGTTTGGAATCATATCATATTTCACGACATATATCAACTAAATGACACGTATCAAGGGAGACTATAATCGGCTCCCTTCTGTTATGTTGTATTGCTAAGTTTGCAAGGAATAAATGCCGCTACTGGCTATCTGTTGGTGATCGCGTATGGACCTTTGGTACAAGCGAAGCCAGGATGGAGCGCACGTTGAGCCATATGTGGGAGGTTTGCCCGGTTGCCGCCAAAAGCGTAGCGGGCCACGCTGTCACGCATGTCTAGATCATTTTCTTAGCGTGCCTAGAGCACTCGTGATATGACCGGTCGTCAGTAAGCGGGAGTTACTGGCGAGTTAACCATATCTAAAAGTTGTAGCGGCGACGTTAGATTGCCACTCGGATCAAGCAACTTGACTGCCCTGAAGCGGAGCGGGGGCTGTTAGTACAGAGCATCTTTTACAGTCTGTCATTCCACCGTTTTTGCAATTGGTGATCTCAGACTTGCTTTGATCAACAGGTCAGGTGTTTTATCATGTGTAGGCAACGGTTTGCGCCATTTTCTGAACGTGTTGGCTGTGAAGTGCAAAAGCATCCTTGAGGGTACGGTAACAGCCGAAGCATGCATCCACATCAGGCCTCACGAACAGGTCTCAAAAAGATGGTCCATGCTCCGTTGAAGCCGGGCCAATCCGAGGCCGTCGGGTCCCCCCTCTCCTTTTTGCGTGACGTGTTCGTCTCAAGTACCAGGGACATGGACCAAGTGTGACAAGACATTACCAGAGCCACGGAACCGGTAGAATTCCCGGCCAAGCGGGACGAATAACATGCCAGACATTCGGGTAGCAGTTTAATCTATAGAGGACTCCTACTATATCTCTTAGTGAGAGTTTAATCTGGCGGTTTTACTTATCCTGACATAGAAACTCTGTATACTAACTAGTTGCAGCATTTACTTTTCGTAGGAAATCCTTTTTTGCAAGAGCTAATCTCATTCAAGACTGAGCTGCTCTTGTCGCAGCGCGAAATGGCTGTTTGCAGAAATATTAACGCTAATATCGGAAAAGGAGGAATTAATTTCCAGTCAGCCACTAGTCTCTTCGCCAACCACCACGATTTGCCCAAAGGGCCTGAGCCGCATTATGATCAAATTTCTTCCCATATCAAACCGAGCCAACCAACATACACACGACCACGTCGTCGTGTCGATACATATACTGGATGGTGGACCAACAGAGCCAACAGCCCTTGGAAGGCCAAGGCCGAGATGCCTGCGGTGGAAACGAGGTCAATGCCCGAAGTGGGGAATTCACTTTCAACTGCCCCTCGATGACTGACTTGAGGGCGACAGACGGTCTTCCCTTGGGAGCTAATGTAGGCTAAAGTTGTCCCATGTCAAGAGCACGTTGCAGCGAGCTGACTTGGTGTTTTTTTCCTCCTCTCAGTCTCAGGCTGAGTCTGCGGCCAGGTCGGCCTCTTCAGTAGAACATGCCTCATCAGCGACGTCGAGTTTTATCCAGGTCGAGGATTGGGACGATTCGGCTTCTTTGACCGACAGTGTGCAGACGTTTCCTGAAGAGTTTGGCCGTACCTATCATGCTTATCGTGCTGGATGTAAGGAACCCAGATTCCTTTGCAGTTTTACACATTTGACTGACCATTCACTCCCATATAGCATATCTGTTCCCTAATGACAATACAGAGCAAGAGAGACTCGGAATTATGGGCGAGTGCTATAAGATGATTATGAAAGGCAAGCTGTACCTGGCACCGCTCTCTACTAGAAGGCCACCAAAGAATATTCTCGATGTCGCCACTGGGATAGGCGACTGGGCTATCCAGATGGGTGACATCTTCCCCAACGCCACAATTATCGGCACAGACCTATCTCCCATTCAACCAAACGACGTGCCTCCGAATGTCTACTTCTACGTCGAGGACTCGTAAGTCTCTTTTTACAACATCCGCCCTACCCGATCAATCATTCTGACCAAGATACAATAGAAGCGACGAGTGGATGTTCAATCAGAAGTTTGACTATATTCACACGCGTAGCACTTCTGGATGTTGGTCGGATTTTGAGACGCAGATAGCCCAGCAAGCCTTCAATGCGCTTGAGCCCGGCGGCTGGTTTGAGTCGCAAGAGACGGACTGCATTCCCCTGTGCGACGACGACACCCTTGATCCTCAAGGCCCAGTTGCGACATGGTGCAATGACTTGATAGCGGCGGCGGATAAGCTAGAGCGCCCGGCCATCTTTGGCAAGAATCTCAAAGAGATCTACAAGCGGGTTGGCTTTGTGGATGTCCACGAACGTATTATCAAGATGCCTATCAACGGCTGGGCCAAGGACCCACGGCTCAAGCAAGTGGGATGGATGTGGGCTGATCACATGCTCGATGGACTATCTGGGTTCTCTTATCAGCTTTTGAATAAGGCCTTTGAACGGACCAGTGCTCAGATTGAGGTAAGCTAGCCACATAGCTCAGCAGGCTATAATGCTATTCCAGACGATGCTTTCAACTGCTAACTTGCTTACAGGTGTCTCTAATCGATGTTCGGCGAGATCTGATGAACCCGCGCATTCATGCCTATATGCCTCTTTATGTCGTCTGGGGAAGGAAGCCGAAGAAATGAATTATAAAATGCAAAGTGGATAAGGTTATTTCAGGCGTTTGAGTCTCGTTTCTCTCGGCGACACTGGAGTTTGCGTATCAGTTGTGTTCAGTCTGGATCTATAAGTATTTAGGTACCGCCACTGCTAAATTGATGCTGAAAAGATGTTTTTATACCCGCACGGAAGAGCCCTATTTAACATCGTTAAGAATAATATCTAAATTTATTAGTGTATAGGCTAGAAGACATAATTATGAAAAGGCTCAGTCTGAAGGCAAGCCTTGAGATACAGGTTGTCCAAGACTCGCCCGCACCTGGCTTGGGGAAGATCAAGACATAAATATGTTAACATCAGGACGCTTCCTCACGCTGTGTAATTATTCCTTCTTCTAGTAATATATGGATCTATTATAGCCTCGTGTCTTTTATAATCTATAGTCTATGCAAAAGCCACTGATTCTCTAAACCTTAAACAAAAGCACCCCAATTCCCAATGTGTAAACATCTAAGAGTCAAAGATGGCTCCATATGCTGGGACACCTCGTGTTTGCATACCAAAAACAACCTTTTCAGTAACCTTGGGGTTCGAAATGATATAAACTGCCTCTGCATCAGACTCCACCACAAGTTGGTAAGTCTCACGGACAATATCCGGATAACCTCGCTTAGTGGTGTTCCAGATGACTGCATTTGGATCAGCTCGTTGAACTGCACCGACAACTGTCGGTCCGTATGTCTTCTCAGGATCACGAGTAGACCAGAGGACACGACGAGGGGTCTCGTCGGCGTAGAGAAGGGAAAGGCAAGGCCCGATACCAGATCCAGTAGCGACGATGACGATTCGGCGAAATAGCTTTGATGTGTAGAGAAGCCCATGAAGAGGCGCACCGCGAACCCAGAGCTTTCGCTCGCTGTCATTCATGATTTGCTTCTTGGTGAAATCACCGGCGTTGGAAACAACAACACTGAAGCCTTCAACTTTGCCAGACTCCGGCTCGATATCAGGAATAGTAGCAAATGCATGCCACTCTGTCATGGGCTTGTCGCTGATCTTGAGACCATAGAAGGGCTTCATTCCTCGGTACTTGAAGTGAAGACGAGTGGCGTGATCGCTAAGCTTCTCGGGGTACACAACCCTGCGGCGCAGTCGGGACCATGATGCGATCGTGCATGAGGTCGTAACACAGATGCACCAGAAGTTGGGAGATCGCACAAGAGCATAACCAATAGACTGGTTCCACTCATGTGCCGTAACACGAGCTGACACAATGTTGTGTACCCAAAAGGCGAGCAAAGATACCCAGCCGGCGAATCGATGGAAAGCTTCGAAATGATCGTGGAACTTTCGTCGATTACTGGGATAAGCTGCGATGAGAATGATGAGGAACATGGCAACCACGATCCAACTGGTGATCATGTTGACGAGTCTGTACTTTTGTCTGTCCCCAGCCCATTCCTGAGTGGCAAGGATGGTATAGGCTATGTACCAAGCAGTAGCAGCAACTCCAGCACCACTATGGAAACCTCCGTAGTGAAAGACCTTGGCTAGTCGTTTCCGAATAGAGAGCGGCCACGAGTGAGGAGCCAGCACCACAATTTCGTAGCAAAGGTTCACGAACTCCTCTTGTCGAAATAAGATGCATGCCATGAGGTTTGCAGAAGCTGCGCTGCCGGCATCTCTTGATAAGATACTAGCTTTAGAGGTAACGAAAAGGGCAATCAATACTGCCACGTTGGTGATGAAGATGAACGCGAAGATTCTTCGGTAAGTCGAAGCGTATTTGTCTGACGAGAATTAGTACGGTTCCTTGACAGATGGCGAGCCGAAGCACTTACATCGCAGGTCGCGTGTCATTTCTGAGCCCTTTTGATCTGGCAGGGTGACTGGAGGTAGAGTAACCGACACATTCTCTGTTTCCCCACCCAAAGGTTCTTGGGCGTTCGTATCGCAGTGTGAAACTCTCTGTAAAGAAAGATCAGACATCAAATCATTGAGCGAAAGAACTTTCTCAACTTGAGGAGACATGGCTGTGAAAGTTATTGAGGAAGTGATGGGCCGTTGATGATGTCTTCGGTTTCACGAATGGGACTACGAGTTATATAATGGCCACCAACGTCAACTTACCATGCTTCATCTGCTCTAAAAGAACAAATATTTCAACAAATGATTGTTACGTTTCACGCAACAAACTCTATTATGGTCAGTCGTATCCATAACTCCATTACGGATTGCACGTGGGAGTCCAATTGACAACGTCATTAGTGAAGCTACGGGCTTGAGCGATCTAAGCTTTGCGCAAGAGACAGATTTAACAAGAGCTATGGCTAGCATGTGTGTCCAACAATAGCAACGTGGCGTATGGGATCCCCGAGCTCGCATTCGCTCTAGGTTCAAAGAGCACAGCCCCAATACGTTTTGTGATTGGATGATGGCATGTTGAGCGCTTGAGTTGACCAAAGACGTTAGCCTTTTTGGCACTTAGCGCTTATACGAGTCTGCGAGCTTCACCTTCTTCTAATGCCCTCTAGGCTCTAGACCCTCAAGCTTTGTCTGGTGGCTGAAAGAAAGCATCGTGTCGCAAGCAGTAAGGAACCCTCCCTTCCACTCAAAAACGGAAAGGTGTAGCTCATTATCTGACCGTTACCTCGTAATGTGTTGCTGCTACCAGAGATTGGAATGCCAGCTAAGCTTGTAATAGCTAGTGATTTAATGGTGGAGCGCCACAGATATTAGCGAGCAGCCCCAGGAGGTGTACTACTACCGCTGGCAGACCTACAAAGAACACCTTGTCTACACCGGAACAGAGTATGGTTACATGGCCAGTGAGTTCTTGTACCCCGTCAGCTATGGCGCACCGTATGGTGGTATTGTGGCTGCTGCAGGTCATCATATCACCGAAGGCCGGTGGATACATGATACGAGATATGGTCAAGATATCGCAAAGTATTTGCTCGCTGGACCAGGCCAGTTCCCAAAACCAATGAGAGACGATGTCAACAAAGATACCTCCGACTGGGCGCACGAGTACAGCTGATCGAAGAAGCAAGTGGTTCATGTATGAGGCAGAGAATTGCTGCCGATGGGATGGTCCTTCATGGCCGTTTGCAACATCGCAGACTCTAACTGCGGTTGAAAATGCTCTCCACGATTATCCAGCGCAGAAATACACCACTGCAGAGGACTACTATGAGATGCTGCATCGATATGCTCGGACATAATACAAAAACGAGCAACCTTATGTGACTGAAGCTCATCATCCTGACGAAGACAAATAGATGTATGATGGCTACGATCACAGCGGAGATTATTACCACTCGACCTTTGTTGATAATGTTCTAGTTGGCCTGATCGGGATACGAGTCCAGTCTGGTGAAACAGTAGTGGTCGATCCCTTGACTCCTTTAAAATGGGTTTATTTTGCAGTTGAGAATGTGGCGTACAACGGCCACTCTATAACTGCCTTATGGGACAGAACAGGTTCAGTCTACGACCGAGACGAAGGCTTGAAAGTTTACGTTGATGGTCAGCTTGCTGGGAGTCGCGAAACAATCGGTCTTATAAAGATCAAGGTCGGTCCATCTGTTCCAACACCAGTTTCCCCCCAAACGAACATAGTAGCAAATGGCCAGCGAGATCCTCGACTTCCCCTCGCTTTTGCCTCATACACGTCTCCAGCGGATCATCCTATGCAGGCCATGAACGGAATGATCTTCAGAATAGGGATTCCATGAAACAGCCGCTGGACTTCGCATAATAGTCCAAATTTGAAAGATTATTTCGGAGTCGACTTATGCAAGGATCAAGCTGTCGATAATGTGCTGCTCTTCTACGATGACTCTGATGGTGTTCGGATCCCTACCAGTTACGACCTTCAGTACTGGACAGGTAATGCGTGGGTGAAAATTCCAGACCAGGCTCGTACTCCGATAACAACCAGCTCAAATGCCGAGACCAAGATCGTCTTCCCTTCCATATTGACTTCTCGACTGCGTGTTGAGGCACCTAATGCTGGGTCAGGTGCTGGATGGGGGCTATCCGAATTTGAGGTTTGGATGCTGGGCGAATAGTCAAGCTAACAGCGTAGTTGGCCTTTGGAGAATACAGAAGCTATTTCATTTGAAGAAATTACTTTTCTGTTAAACAGTTGTTGAAAAGCATATTTGTTGACTCAATGATGCTCTCTTGCTCCGCCCTGCACACGAGATTGGCGTGAGACGTGACCTGATTATGCTTATCTTAGCGCAATTTTTCTTATCTGGAGCCAGCCACCAAATTAATCTGACTTCAGCTGGCTCATGTTCATCTCTGACTTCACAGTACCTCGTTATCATGCTCCCTTCGGCGCCATTAGCCTATCGTCTCATCAGGCTTGAATAGACTTGTGATAAACTGGCTTCAGTTGGAATTTTACATCGGCCGACCGCTGTCCCGTGCCAAGCTGCCTCATTGACTCCGCCCGCCCAGCAGCTCGCCTAATGAAGCCAAGCCCTTTCTTTGAGTCATACTCAATGCACTTGACATGAGCGAGAACCTTGCCGATGGCATTGCCAGTGACTCAACTTCTCTCAGTATCGTTTCAAGTACTGCAGATCTCAAGAGGAAACGCGAGAATAGCACTGCTTCACTAGCGATATCAAGGGAGCCTAGTGTGTCATTCCATGTCGGCAGCGAATTGCGACAGACCCCTCAGTCTTCATTCTTATCATACGTATGGGGCACCGGCCTTGACTCTGATTGCGTGTCGTGCGGAAAACAATTCATTCCGGAAGGTGAACCTCCAATACGAACCTTAGCCGCCGGGAATAGTAACCAACAATCATCTGTCATTGATATCACTCAGGAGCCGGTATCACCGTGGAATCTGAGAATCTTCAACAGACACCTATCTTGTATCAAGGCTCAAAATATCAGCTATTTCCCCATTTCACATGCCTGGCACCCCGCGGTGGCCACTGCACAGGACCTTCGTCTAGAGAGCATCGAAGTTTCCAGGCTGGTTTACCAAATTCCATCCAGGACCCTCCTGGCACTTACAGCCAAGTTTCCCGGTTGCGAAGTCTGGCATGACTACTTGAGCGTTCCACAATGGCGCCCCGAGGTCCAGGAACGGCTCCTTCTTCTGATACCGGAGATATATAACCATGCTGCGAAAACAGTAGTCCATCTGGACGACGTCAGGGCAACCCATCTCGCAGGCCATGTTAAGGACTCTCCCTACGATAAGTTTATTGTCGATCTTGCAGCCATCATTCGGTCTCGGTGGTTCGACCGTATGTGGGTGACACTGGAGTACATTCAGAGCAATGACGTCCTCATTCTCACGGAGGACTACACACTATCTCAAGCCTATGCCAGGGATTTATGTCATCATCTAGACACTGCGCACTCGAAATGGGTCAAGAAAAGAAGCAATTCGATTGTCACAGAGGACATTTGGAGCCAAAATACGACTTTAAAACGGATGACTTCATGGATAGACATGGAAGTATGGAAGAATGAGCGGGAAATGCACCGAACTCTCGGGTGGGCAATCGGAATTCTGGGCCATAGGAAGTGCCAGTACACAAGAGACTACTTCTTGGCTCTAGGGAAGATGCTTGACTTCCGACCAGAACAAGATCCTCTTATTCTCATCGAGAACCGCTTTGTATACTTCTTTTCTCTGGCAAAATTTGCGCTACAGCAAGGCGATTACTCCCCCCTATTGTTCATCCCGTCACCAAGTGAAGAGATAGACCCCCGAGCACCATGGCTGCGTGGATATTCGACGGGAACATGGAGGCTCTGGGACATGGGCAGGTGTCATAGGAAAGCGATGTCTCAGTCAATCATTCGGGACGACAAGATCCAGCCGCAACTCCAGACGGTTGGTATCATCGAAACCTTTGAGTACTACGACTTCGGAGGGGACGCAGAATCAGTCGTGGACTATATTTTGTCCAAGGTAGTCCGGGCTAGCGGCCAGGAGCCCCAAGCCTTATGTGAGGCTATGGAACGCATATTCCCTCGGAGCGAACATAAAGCATTAAACATGGAATGGAAAGATGAAAGACCTGGGGATGCTTGTAACTCGACAGCCAAGTATCATATTGATAAGATAAAGGGACATTTTGGAGAAGTACGGGCCGTTGCTAGACATCAAACCAGGGGAAGACGTGACTCAGCAGAGGTTAGAGATTGCAAAGAAGCTCATAAGGGTCTTGAAGTTGAGCAAGGAAGGGAAGCACGCGCGAGAGTCACGTCTGGAGCTTGCAGCCGGAGAAGCAGACTGGTTCCTGCGAGAGTACGGAACTCCAATGGAAGGTATTAGTCAGATCAGATGTAAGATTTGTGGGCAACGGGCTGTGTTCCGACTTGTTGTGTGGGGGGAGCCTACCCCAGGCGTGGCCCAAGTTTATAGGATTCCTGGGCTGCTTTATGATGAGAATGTCCCTGATGGTATCGGAATGGTGGTGGAGCATGATAGGATACTTGGAAAGATGATATATGGGACGCCGGCTTGTGCATGCAGTAAGTTCGAGTTTGTTGAACTAGGCTCAGCGAATCTTTAGCCAACACCGATTAATACACAAAAACAAATTCACTTAACGTATTGGCGCGATAATTCATTATAGTAAGCTTGGATTCCTGGATGTTTAACTATCAAAGACTATTGAATTATTCATTGTATACAAGGTACTTTTCTCGGGTGACAATCTTCTACGGTCTGGATTTAAATGAGCTTAAAGTCAAGCTCTACAGAAGGAACTCCCTGAAAGCCGGAAGGCATCGTGTACGTGAAGTTCCAAAACTCAAAATCCCGAATCAGACTGTCCGCACCACCATACCCTCCAGCAAATGAAAGTGCGTATGTAGAATTGATGTTGCCGGAAACCTTCACCTCCAGACCCTGGATGTCATCCCAGCTAGTGACAGTACGCTTCTTCTCAAAGGTACCGACAACAAAGGTGAATACAGAACTGGCATTGCCGTAGGGGTACGATAAACTGAGCTTGCCGGGCTTGACGCGGGATTGGAGAGCCATCTCGGTTGGGTATAACTGTGATCTTGTTAGCTTTGGGTTTCTGCGATAAGACTCGGGACCCATACAGAGATGAATGAGATCTCGTTTCCAGTATTCCACTGGACCACTGCAGGGTTGAAAGACTCCTGGGACTGAGATGGACCGCCAATAACAATTTCGTCATAGGACTCTGCGCCAATAGTAAGATCCTCGGACAGCCAGGTAGTAATGTTACGCGATGCCGTATCGAAGGGAGGATAGTAAGCGCTTCCCGTAAAGGTATGCTCGCCCTGGAACTTTGAGAGCTTTCGGAGTGTCTTCTTCGGGATGAGTTTCTGATGTGTCTTGTCGAGAGCGGCGAAAAGAGGCGCCCAGGCGTAGTCAGCCATGTGCGACATGACTTGAGGCTATACACTACGTTAGTGACCCAGCAGCCGCCGGAAGGATCAGGGATTGAATACATGAGAAGTCAGGGAGGAGCTCTCTTTTCCAGTCAGAGTCCAGAACCACAGAGCCATTAAGCTAAGGTAGCGGTTCATATCGTAACCGTAAGCTCGATCCCAGGGACCAGCTATGTTCTTCATACCGGGGTGCCACAGCTGGGAAACAGCATCCCAGGTTCTCTCAACCATTCGTGGCCCGTTCTTAGTCATAACTGAGTCCTCGGGCAAGTACTTGCTCCACAAGATAAGACCAAAAAGAGACACGCCAGTGTAGGTTCCTGAGTTGAACTCGGAGAGGGTGTTGTGTTTGTTGAAGAGATCGATGATATCTTGAGCATACTTCTCGCCACCAACAGTCATATTTCGGTCATTGAGACGACGGCCAGTCCAGCCAGAAACAAAGGCACGCATGATAGACTGGTAAACTCATAGTTAGAGAACGTGTAAAACAGAAAGCACCTCGCCAGAAATACTTACAGGGTTACTGTAGGAGGGGTAAAGGTTGTCCTTCGTCTTGTCGAGGTGTCCGAAACGGTACTCGTCGCCCTTAGTCGCGTTATGTAGGGAGTGTAGAATCAGATTCTGAGTGCTCTTGCTAAGCAAGTGAGGAAACTCTTCCATACACATGACCAAGGTCGTACCAACGAAACCGCGCCAGTTGGGGTCCCAGCTACCGTAAATCTTGGGAGGATAAGCTGGGCTTCCAACGTAAGGCTCTTCAGGCTCCTGTTGATAGTCTCCATACCTAAAGCAGAGTCAGAGTTAAACGAGTTACGCTATTCGCTGCCAGACATACCATTCATCAGCAGGGACCTTGTATTGAGCATTAATGGTGTTTTTGATAATCTTCTCGGCCTCGGCGGCATCTGACCCCTCGTTTCTTGCCAAAAGACCAAAGGCATACCAGACTGAGCTGCGTGTCTCATGGCGGAGAGCTACCGAGGCGCTGAAGTCGTATAGGTAACCTGCCTTCTTATCGTAGAAGGTATCCATCCATTCCATCGACTCGGTGAAGAGCTGTTGCGCATTCGGCGACATGGATTTGACATAGCTACTTGCAGCATCTCCATGACCGATTGCAAGAGCTGCAAGGCTTATGATGGATGAGAAACGCATGACTTCAACTCTGTCTCAACCTGTATGAGTGGATAGAGACAAAAAAAAGGTGCGAGGAGGCCATGCCATGTTATAAGCCATACTATTATACATAGGTAGAGGCTAGTTGCGCGAGATATTAACCCCATTCTACCATGAAAGCCGAGTTCGGCATCATGCCACGCGAGGGTCTGCCGATCAACATCTTCGAGTTCAGACCTTCCAATTTCCACGTATCGCAATGATAAACCTAGCTCGGTTCCCCGATGCTAGTACATGAACCATGTGGAGGGCCTGGTTACCCCGCATAGACTACGGCCTTATCTGGCTCACAAGACCGGTCTCTTGATTCAAGATATCCTATCTAATCACGGCGTTCACCGGCGCTTTAGCCGAACCGGTCCGCAGTTGGCCGTTGATTGTGCATCTGTATTATCGCGCTTGTATCCGACTTGTCTCCGCGATTGGAGAGGCAGGAAATATGGGGTTACATAGACCCGTTCTGAACAGGGAATCTGCATGTCACAATGCTTGCACAACATGTGAGCGTTTTGCCGACTACCCGATAAGCTATCGTTCGAGAATTAAGATAACGTGCTAGGGTATGAATATGCTTATATCTCGCGTGACCCCAGAAGCCATGATGAAACATCTGCAGGGCTGGTTCATATCCTGACATTTGTGAGCGTGACATTACAGGGAAGAGAATCGCGACTTTTGCTCGGCGACAATGGCTGCACCAGAGGATCAAGGTATTACCAGCGTGAAGCGGAGTCTGGATATTTGGGACACAAAAGCCGAGATCAACGCCGATGAACTTCGTCTGGCGCAAATGGGTTCGTCGAATAACCATTATTTCTAATGCTCGGCCACACTAACTCTTTCAACCAGGTCATACCCAAGAGCTCAACCGACATTTCAGTACCCTGAGTCTGATCGGTCTCGCCTCTACCACAACTATCTCATGGACAGGATTGGGTCTTGGACTTATCACCGAGATTGGAGCTGGAGGCCCTGGCGCGGTCATCTACGGCTTCATCCTCGTGACGATCCTGCAATGTTTTCTTGGAGCGTCACTCGCCGAGTTTGTGTCGTCTTATCCTACTGAAGGCGGCATGTATCATTGGATTGCGGCTGTGGCCCCAAGAAGAGCAACTGGTATTCTAAGTTTTCTCACTGGTTGGTTCAGTGTTCTCGGCTGTAAGTCATCTCCTGCGATTAGCAGGGTTTTGGCCACTGACAGTCCCTAGGGATCTTCACTACTGCATCCACCAACATCATTTACGCCCAGATCCTCATGGCGTTGATCGCGCTATACATATCCGACCTCGAGATCCAGGCCTGGCAGACTTTCATCGTCTACCAAGGCTTGAACTTACTTACCGCTGGCGTTGTCATGTTCGGCAACAAGATCATCCCCGCCCTGAACAAGTTCTCGCTTTTCTACCTGCAAATCGGCTGGCTCGTTGTGCTGGTCACCGTTGTTGCGTGCGCCCCAACACACCGTGATCCCGAATTCGTCTTCAGGACTTGGATCAACACGACTGGGTGGAACAACAATGCCATTTGCTTCATTACTGGTCTGGTCAACCCTTTGTACTCTCTTGGCGGTCTTGATGGAGTGACGCATATCACAGAAGAGATGCCCAACGTAAGTTCTACTGATCCTTCTATATTCAAGAGCGGCCACTGACTGGAAGCAGCCTTCAAAGAATGCTCCCCTCGCCATCGCCATTACCTTGATCATCGCGTTCTGCACTGGTCTCACGTATCTCATCAGTCTGATGTTCTCAATTCAGGACTTCGACCAGCTGACATCCGGCAATACCGGCATGCCACTCGCAGAGCTCTTCCGCCAGGTCACCCAGAAGACTGGTGGTGCGTTCGGCCTATTGTTTATCCTATTCATTGCTCTCGGTCCCTGCGTAATTAGCTCGCAGCTCAGCACTGGCCGGATCTTCTGGGCCTTCTCCCGCGACGGAGCTATTCCGCTCTCCAAGGTGTAGGTCTATAAGAATACGATGTGAGAGATTCATAACTAACCTTACATCAGCTGGTCCAAGGTCCACTCAAGCCTGAAGATCCCGTTCAATTCCCAGCTTGCAGTCACAGCAGTCATTGCTGCTCTCGGATGCCTATATCTTGGGTCATCGACCGCATTCAACTCCCTTCTCGGAACAGCCGTCACCATCAACAACATTTCCTACATGTTCCCGATTCTCACCAACCTGCTTACCGGCAGGAAGAACATGCACAAGGGCGTATTCCACATGGGTCCAACGATCGGACCCATTGTCAACACTGTGACAGTTTGCTGGCTTACGTTTGCCATTATCTTCTTCTCCTTCCCTTACGTTATGCCAGTCGAGGTTGCAAACATGAACTACACTTGCGTTGTCGTGGGCGGTCTGGCAATACTTATTGGTGCATGGTGGTTAAAGGCTGGCAAGGAGTACACTGAAAGAATGATGAAGGCGAAGGAAGTATAGAGTATAGGAACCTCTTGGGCCTTTTGTTACTAGCAGTGTAAGGAATTACAAGGAATCGGCAGCAGGCATATCATTCCCTGCATATGACTGCCTAGGAACACGTCAGGACAAACTTTAAAAAGTGCAGTAGTTGTGAAACCTGAAACCTGCTTGAGTACTTAGTGCTTTAGGTATTCTGCATATATTCTGCATATCCTGGAAAGGCGTTCTCTAGCGGTCCCGCTTCCCTCGGCATTCCGGCTAATAAATCTCTGTACTCCTGCCCAAGCCCTTCTTCTTCAACAAGTGGATAAAGTTGAATGCTATAACCCGACTCATAGTTCCAAAATGAATCACGACAGAGCTCTCTGGGCGTTACTGCATTCTCAATCCCGGGCCAATGTCCCTTTGCCTCCAAACTCTGACCTGCCTCAAGATATTTCTTGATTCCTTCGGCATACATCATAGAGTATGCAATGTGGAGTTCGCTTATACCGTCAAATAGGCCGTCGCTGCGTGCCAGATGCCATTGCAGGAGCTCTGTAGCAACCTCCATCGCCAGATCCATACTTATGTATTCAGTTCCTGGTATAGGGTCAGGACTATCAACTTTCGCCTCCTGTAGTAGTCTACCTTTTAATACTGCGAGTTGTAGTGGCAGTATCGAAATATTACCATGGCTGAATGGTCGACTTGCATCGGCCCCTGCATCGAGCAGCAGCCGAACGGCGGGATGGTGCACTATGCTTGCCGCCTGCTGGATCATTGTAGAGCCATCTGGATGATAGGTTTCATCGACGAAGCAAACGAATCTAGGGTCCATCAGCAGCCGACGGAATTGCTCCAAATAATGTGTCCGCAGCTGAGGTTTCTTCATCTCTTGGCTACTGGGCGATGTCCCTAAGCCATGTCTAACGGTCATGTAACAGAACCTAGTAAAGCTCCTGTACAGAGTTTCAATATATACCTGATCCGGCTGTGAATGACTGGCCAGGATATTCAATATGTCGTCTACTTGAACTGGACCGACAAGGAGTAGTTGTAGTGGTGTTAGCCTCGTCATAGAGCATTTGGCCAGAAGGTCGGCACCATACTCGACCAATAGCGACAGCATCTCAGGCAATGGTCTCCCAAAAAGACAAGTTTGGATCGGGTTCATGATGGAAACACCACCAAGCGTGTATGATTTGTTGACATCAACTCCTCTTTCGAGTAAGATACGTGCCGCCGTCACATTGTGACGAGCAACGGCCACCCCAAGAAGATTATAGCCATCGGCCAGGCGGCCATCTTCCAACTCATCAAGTGTATAATATTCGGTCAGTCGGGACAGAGTGTCGCGAAGAGCTTCCTGGTGGTTGGTGCGCCCGAATGCAGAGACGATTAAAGGGGAACTAAAAGGCTCCGGCCCTCTGTACCGTATGTAGTCTGCCGAACATACATCCAAAGCATAGTTGAACATCAAGAAGTCGGTTAGTGTACGCGTGGAAGTCATTATGAGATCGAGTTGAGATAGACCGTCAGCGGTAAAGCCCAAAATTCCGTTATCATGACATAGCCGGACAGTCCTTTCGATGGCTTGGCCATAGTCTCGACCGTGAGCAATGTACCGAGTAAATGGCCTCTCTGCTGTTTGCAATGTAACAAAATCATCTATTGGGCCTTGGAAATAGGGGAGAAGATCCTCCAATAGCTCCCAGTAAAAGTCCTGGATAACGTTATGTAGCCACTCAGGACTAGGTGATTGCGCTTGTAGTGGTAGTAGAATACGCGCAAGGGTCCTATTTCGTGTCTGTAACGCCCATTGTATTGGCGTCCCATAAACTGAAAGGTCATGAGCATCCCATTTGATTGCATGCGTGCGTGTTTCAAGCGAGCAGCCATGCTCGACGAGAAGCTTCACAACTGTGGCGAGGTCATCAGCCTGGAAGAAGATTGCCAAGTGTAGAGGCGTTATCAACTGGAGACTAGCCGCTGATAGAGGCACTTTATGTTTGCTCAAGAGTTTGAGAATCGAAACGTGGCCTCCGAGACATGCAAAGTGCGCGGCGTTGAAACCCAATGCTGACTGTGCATCTGGAGGAGTGCTTGTCAATAGCTCCGCCACAAGGGCCTCCTCCCCAAGCCAAGAAGCCGCATGCAATGGAAGTAAAGTATCCGTTTTGGCCTCACTAAAAGCAGAGATAAAGATCCCCTCTGCCATTGAAAGGAGTGATATGGCGTCATGGCCAAGGATTCTTTGTCGCGCATCTTCCAGAGCGCTCCGGCTGTGGTGAAGGATTCTTTCCGACAAGTACTTCTCAGTGGGGATCCCTTTCAGAGCCATCTCTAAGGCCTTTCCTTTGTCGGCGCCGCTCAAGTCTTGCGGCTGAATGTCAACAGCCTCGCAAACTCGGTGATATACAAGCCCTGCCTTCTTGAACCCTTTCGAAGCTGCAGTTCCCAGCCACTGGACAACCTGAGCAATGTCGTGTGACCCTCCAAAGCCAAGTGTATAGCACTCAGCGACGGTCATAGCGGAGTGGCCCGAGGAATGAGTTTCCGTGCTATCAGATATTGCCATGCCTTTGAGCTCGGCAAGGATTTTCCGCTGCAGCAACATCGGAACCTGGGATAACATAGTGTAGTATCCAGAAATGTCTGCCTGGTCAATTAACTGTTTTGAGTATCTTAGTCATGGTCGCTCCATATATCTCGTTAGGAGGGAGTCGCATCACTTACATCGTAAAAGGACTTGCTAATTCCCCATGTTCCTATTGAAGAGTCGTCATCAACATCAAAGCCCAGTTTGGCGAATATGGCCCCAAGATCTGTAGGTGAATCTGATATTACTTTCTTCTCCTCGCATCTGCACGTGTCAGTACATCATAGTAATGTGGCATCGTGTCTCAAAGAATAGAAGTGTAGCCACTCACTTGTCACTTGAGAGCCTAAGCGCTTCCACTAGTTCGCTCATAGTACTCCTTGCTCGTGGCCGGTCTCTCAATGAACCCTCAAATACCCGCATAAGCTTCTGGGAAACGGGGCGTTGGTCCAAGCTGTTTGAAAACTCGGTCCCATAAGTTAAAAGGGCATCGGCAGGCAAATTGTTAAGAAAGTCCTCCATCCTATCCGCGTCATACTGCCTTCCATTTAGCCTTGCCCACGCCGGATCAAAGTATCCCTGGCCATTCTTCATCACTTCCCATACAAAAAGGCCAAATGAGAAGACATCTGTCTTCAAGGCAGCCTGTATATTGTAGCCGGGGTCTTGAAACGCCTGGCCTCGCCTGATTTCGGGAGCCTCTCGGAGACGTGTCCCGGGTCGACAAGGCACTCTCCCAGCAGGATCGTCACGGGATGCAATAATAGATTGTCCAAAATCCGAGATCTTCACCACCCAGCAATTCTTGCCGTTAATCTTCGTTGAGGACTCAAATACGAGTGCATTATCGATTTTGACGTCAGCATGACAGACTAGCAGCTTATGAAGAGCATCCAAGCCACGGGCGCCCTGCAACGCAAGGTCGAACAGCTCATCATACGAGAGGGCATCATTGTTCTGGACTAGAAACTCACGCAAAGTGCCGAGATGTGAATACTCTATGACGAGAGCTAGCGAGGGTACCCCGTTGATCTCGTCCAGGCAGAAGCCCTCAAGGCTCACTATATTGTCATGGCTCCTGACCTTTTTGTGTCCAAGAATGCGCAACTCTTGAACAACCTGCTCAAATCCTTTGCCCAAGATCCTTTTTGAATCTTGAGTTTGAGTCGGTTGATGGTTCTCCCATTGCATCAGACTTCGTTTTACCGCGACGAGGTTCTTGGAACGTCTGATGGTGCCAATCTCGACAGTGGCATAACCGCCTCGTCCAGCAACCCTGGTAGTAGTACCATCGAAATGCAGTTGCGCAGAAGTATAGAGCTCAAAATCAACTGTCGACAGGGCATAGACAAAGTCCAGTGCCGTCGAAGATATGCTCGCTTGGTTGATTGGCTGTTCATGACTCGGGAGGGCGGAAGTGGAAGAGGTGCGGAAAGAGAGGGCCATTTTGCGGTATTACAGAGCGGACGAGAAATAAATGCAGAGCATTGGGTAGAGACACGGTCATAAGCGCTTCTTATCTAGTTATCCACGACATGTGGCTTGTTGGACCAACGTGCATTGGCCAGTTCAACATCCAAGCCACCACCCATCCTGCTTGATTTACCAATTATCTAGACTTCTTGACCGCTACTTAGATATCACGCCTTAAATACTTGCCCTCCACTAAATCTGGGTGCATGACATTGTTTGCACAATCAACAAGCTCAAACAAGTCGTCGGGGTGCACCTTTGTAATGCGGAATTCCCCTCGTGGTGCACGGTAGCCTGGTTGTACGATCCAGACAGTCTCTCCAATTTCGAAAGGAAACTTAGGCAAAAGTGAGCGTCTGATAGGTAACTAGTGATACGTAGCGCTTACGGGAACATTGTTATTGTAACGAGCCACATGGGCTTTTCTGTCATCATCATCGTCTTCATCCTGGACCTGTTGCACATTTGAATCCTCCTCTGATTTGCTGGGTGCGTCTTGAATTGGGGCTGTGGCGAGGCGAGCCCCTCCACCTGTTTCGGGCTGGGCTGTCTTGTCTGCGTTTTCAGTCATGATGATCCTGTGGGGACTATCACCGCTGGCTATTCTGTCATAAGGGCGAGAGGTACGGACTTTTGCTCCTATATATCTTCACCATCGCATCAAAAGTCCTTTATACAGATAGACAGAATATTAATTGCAACACAACAGGCAGCTCAAACGAGAAAATCCCTCAGTAACCCCGCTCCTTGGCGCAGACATGGAGAACAGGGCGACAAAGTGCATTGCCGAGAACCAACGGTAGCCTATTGTGTGAGACAAGGCAACGGTGGTGTTGATGGTGTGGTTGCACAAGGCCTGGGGGCTGAGTCGTAACCAGGCTCCAACCCGCAGCTTGCAGGTCTGAGGCCCTCTACCATCCTATGATTGCTTAAGCCGCAATCTGGCTTTCGTTTCTGTCTTTTTATTCCTGGTAGGTGTCAGCACGTTTAAACAGCAGTACATATCATCACTTCCCGAAGCTCTAGGTTTAATATATTCAACCATTATATTAAATGATGAGCAGTACCATGTGTAAGTCCGCTTTGCCTACTGTACCATATAACCCTATTTCGGTGTCCCTTGTTATCTTATCAGCCAAGACAGTAGCTCACCGATCGTACTATTGACTCTTTCTCCTGCGGGGCAAATGCTGACATGGCCAACAGTAGAGGATTATCGCCAGGGTTACCCTCGCCTGGCCAAGTTCTTGACGTTAGATAAAAACTTCTCTATTCTCAAAAGATATGACTTCTTGCACATGAGAAGTATTCTAGACCTACAAGATCAATTGTCAGAGCTTGAAGATCGGCTGAAAGCCTGTGATGACGTTGACCGGGTACAGCTAGGGCTCTGCAGCCGTAGGCAAGATGCCAACACTACCAGACGTGACATCCTACAGCAGATCCGCTCAACATTAGAGGTCTATGGTTGGTCTATAACAAACCTGCCGCCATGCTTGAGTACTAACAGGCCTCAGACAAAGCCATCCAAGACTACAATAGCATGCTTCAGCTCCCCGAACCACAGAGAGCACAACGGCAAAATGTAGAGAACTGGGTTTTGGGAAATAAACCACTAGTTCGGTCCGAGAGCGGATGCTTTCTCAACATGTCCAACGACACAGACTATGTGGCTCTTGGAGTGGCCCAGAGAAGTGACAGATCTGGGCTGGAGACGCTAGCGGAATTGGCATTGAGGACCTTTCCCAGTGTTAGAAGACTGGTATGTTTACTAAGGACTGCCAGAGTGAAACAAAAGTACTAACACTACCACAGTTCTCTACTAGTGAGGTAAGCATTGGTGGCCTCTTGGACCTCAGCCTCCTCCGATTAACAGCATGAACTAATGATACGTATAGACCAAGACTCAGGACCCCAACATCTTCCTATTTTCCGCTGTCCTTCTCGATCGTGTCATCAAAGCCTTTGTGGCCCTGTTTGTTCCTCTATGGTTGGTTCTTCCCACAATTATTCTCCAGGCTTCCAGAGGAAGCCTCCCCAGATCTATAGTTTTCGCCTTCTTCATTTTTGGGACGTCTATCATGCTCTTCGCTGCTGTCGACTTGACAAAACACAACTTTCTAGTTGCTCTGATAACGTAAGTCTACTATGCTACTTCTCGCATTGCTGTGGAAGCAAGTGCTCACTAACATGATACTTTCTGGCCAGATATGCTACACTCCTCGGTGCATTCTTAGCAGAATCCCGCTAGAAGGGACAATCCTTTAACTCGGCGTGCATGGCATGATTTTAGCAAATAGTGTCTATAATAGAATAGTGTGGCGGCCTGAAAGTGCATAGAGACACTAAAGATACAGTTTTGACATATCTGCTATTTTAGCTATTTGCAGCAGCACATTCCCTTAGTGGACACAGAACCCTCTCTCGCACCAGCTTTTGTGATTCCCAATCTTCGAGAGTCTTCCAGGATCTATTCTCTATACAGACTTTAACTGCTTCAGCATACCGCGTACCTGCTGCATGCGCAACTTTAGAGGATGCAACCTTGAGAAATAAGCTGCGAAGCATTTCGGGGTTACTGATATGCGTAAAGTTGTTCTTCTTCGTATCCAATGTAGGGATTTTGAGCCAGGAGCCTATCTCTAGTAGGAGGATGCCCTGTACCATCAAGGGAATTTATTAGACAGAGTTACGCTGAGGAATCAATATTCTAATGTACTTACCAGTGCATATATGTCATGATGTTTTTCGAATCGTGCCGATCTCCCCCATCGCTCTGGGTGCCTGTAGATATTGTTTTCCGTCGCGAAATCTACTGTATTTCTTGTTTCTGCATCTGCCGGACGAGAGCAGTCGAATCCAACCAGAAACGGGTTCTCAAAGTCCCACTTATTAGCTGAAGAACTACTTCCATCGCCCTCTGGTAGATCAAATAGAATGATATTCTCACTCTTGATGTTCTTGTGATACCAGCCAATTGAGTGTAGATGTAGGATAGCTTCGCAGATGATTTCAGCCAGCCGCATCCGGCGATCCAAAGGAACGTACTTGACTTGTCCAATTAACTCTGTAAGAGGTATCCACCTTCGGTCCTTGAACCTCTCAGCGATAAGATGAACAAGTCCAAAGCGAGGTCCAAAGAGCGTTTCGTGAGTGAAGCCGGAGATCTCGAAGCAGCGGAATGCTGGGCTCTTAGATTCGGTGAGAAGCGCTATAATGCGCTTGATTTGATGTGACATACGCCCACAGGCATCGGGGTCTTCATCGAGGTAGTAGATATACTCGACCAACACATCACGGCCGGCCTGTGTTCCATGTCTTATCCGCTGGTTTAAGCTTGCTGTGTCGCTAAAGCTCACGCGAGTAGGATTACCCAGCACTTTTTCGTCGTCAAGCAGAGTAAGGCGCATGGCAATTTTGCTCCGGATGTCTTCAAAAGCAGTAGAGCCGGTGTCACCCAGATTACTTAGCGTGCATGTGTCCATCGTCGCAAGTGAGTCTCCCAGAAAGTCTACCAGCTTGGAAGAAGCTGCCCTAAGTCCTTCCAGAGCAGCATGAGATGTTCCGGGCCTTACCGAAAATGCGTCTCCTGAGGCAAAAACAGCAAGCTTGAGCTCAGCGAGTAGTCTCTGAGCTTCAGTCCGCCCTTCTTGGGAGAGGAATGATAAGGCTTCGGTTCTCTCCTGTTCATACGCCGCTTCACAGACATATGCTCCCATCTTGCTTATTTCTTGTGCCTGCGAGGTAACACGGTCAATAAGCTGTATATCTTCGACGGATGCTGGTGAGTCTCGGGTAAGCCACCGAAGTAGACTCGGCAGCATTGACCCATCGAGAGGATCGAAGAGACATAGACGAAGATACACGGAGTTGATGGATTGCGAGACGGTTTGAGGGACAAGCTCTGAGGCCTTGTCACCATTAGTCAGTCTTGTCAACTTGATTGGGCCCTCTGAAGCATCTCCACTTAGAGAGACCAGGAACGGTTGTCGCTTCAAACCAGCTTCGGCTATTACCATACGACTCTGGAGGGCGGCAAGTGTTACAAGCCCTTCGTTAGACATTGCAAGATTCATCTCTCGCATGAGAACCTTGGTGAATGACGGCCATTTCTTCATTCCCGTCGGTGTCCAGTTATCCTTGTCCGTGGCAGCCAAGAACTCGATTTTATGAGAGGTGTGAGGTCGCGCAGCTTGCCCAGCATAGCAACAGTCGAGAATAATGGCCACGTCGCCCAGGGAGAGAAAAAGTTGGGGCTGAATATTGGACCAATCGAGCGTTGGACCGCCGGATATCTTGCTTGAATATGCACATGGTTAGCTAGTGTCTGTTAGGTGCGGCCGATTACCTACGCTGCCCAAATACAAGGACTTCTCGCCTGTGTATTGCTCCCTCCTCCGCCATGCCCACTGTAGAAGACGATGAGGAGATCGTCTGCCCCTCCAAAGTTCTTGATGAACTGAGCGACACATACATTGAGCGAAAGTTCAGGGTCTTGAGATGGTATTTTGAAAGGCCATATGGCGTAGTTGAAAGTCTGGCTAAACATGTCCTTGACTTCTGTAACTTCCCTGTCAAAGTCGATTCCAAGGTCATGATCCTTCCATGTAATTATTAGCACATTTACAGTGGCATATCTCTGTGTCCTGAGAGGTCGGTATTCAGTCAGCTTGTCGCCGATGGTCTGCTGATAGGTATTTAATAAAGCCATTGATGAGATGCGCGTTTGGGTCGATATTGAATGGTGTTTGTTCTTAATGTACTTTGTGCGATAGCTGGTGAGAATTGACCAGTTGCAATCTTTATTACAGCTTAAGGTTTATTAATATGGTTTGCATTGGAACTTAGTCTCCCTCGTGCCAAACAGCCTGATTTATGCCCGAAATTCTCCTAGGACTAAACGGCACGGAAGATTGTTGCTTCCGCAAGCCACCTAAGCCGATGTCATCTAACTCAAGTATGACATTAGGTAGAAAAGACCCGACATCTCTTATTGGGCAACTACTTTACAATAACATTTCAATAGACCATGTCTTGCAATATATAAATCCTATCCAACTAATGGTAGCACTTGATCATCGCGCTCTTTGTTGTCAACCCAGCTAAATTTACTTGACCATTTTCAAGGTCGTTTCCATTGGAGTCTAAAATGTCACGGGTCGTGCCAAGCCATATACAACAAGCGGGAGACGCGCGTGATGGGTTTGGGCTCGTGTTCAGCCAGCCACGAGGCCTCAACTTGATAAGGATTCATTTACGTCTGCCCATTAAGTCAAGTGCCCTTGACATACTGAAGTCAACTGTCTTACCGCTGTTGCCAGCCAGCCACTTCAGTCGAGACCAGTCCATGACATCTCGAATGGGGAAACTGCCGTGGCAATATATTAATGCAAGTCAAGGATTGTGACATGTTTTAGTTTCAGCATACCCACAACGACTCTCGTACTAAGTTATATCGCGCTATGATACGCTCCTTGGTGAAACATCCATCAATAGCCTCATGCAGGTTCTAGCACTAGGCCATATTGGGTGACGTTCGTGGGTAATAATCCCTGCAAACGCCTGCCACCTTGCCATAGAACAAACCACAAATGGTAAGTCGAAATCACGAATGCAAGATGGATGTGTTATTTGCAGTTGATATTTTGGGCTGAGAGCTTAGTCCGGCAGACAGAACATAGTAAGAGAATGGCAAGGACTTATGATACTGGTCATCCCAAGAATGCAGAAGGGAGAAATAACGCAGATGTGAATTGAAGAGAAGCCACAAATCAGGAGATGCCAGGTTAATAATACCCTTAAAATCTTGGCATACTCACTAAACTAATCCGAAATAGCCTCAAGCACCTGTTGAAGACTCTGTGCAAACGGTTTAGTGTTGTATTTCTTTGCCTGAAAGTCTGGCACGGCAGTCAACATGCCATGAATGTTATCCGCCGCGTCCACCCATTTTCCTTGGTTCATGTAGTTCTTGGTACTCTGCCACCAATCCTCCAGTGGAATTATTCCAGTGTTGAGCTTCACGCTGAGGCCCTGCACGCCCTTGTCGATTTCGCTTATGGCCGCGTTGAAATTAGCGATGGCGGCTGCCTCCTCAGGTGTGAGAATCTTGATTGCCTTTCCCAGCTTGGGGCCAAATTGGCCCGGGTTCAAGGGCTTTTCTCCACGATGGGTTCTTAGTGTTTCTTCAGCCGCTTCGTTGGCATCTTGGATTGTATTGAGGGTTGCTGGCCCTTCTTCAGCCAGCTTCTGTGCGATCTTGATCATCTCAGACATGGTTGCTTTGTATCTGGCGATGTGAAAAATGTTAATGGGCCTTGGTCAAAGTAGGTAAGTGTAATAGAGGGGACTAAAGATGGTGACGTACAGTGGGCAGGTTATAAGGCAAGAACACCAAGACAGGCTTTCATCCACGGGATTCAGCTTTTGACTAGACTTGTAAAGTAAGTTAGATTTGCAGTGGCAGCAATACAAAGAATTAAGTGGAATGGCATGGCCCTTATATATCTAACTCTGCCGTAATCTCTATGCCTCTAAAAGGAACGTTAGACCATTCCTTCATGTTGCTTACCTCTGATTCAAGTTCAGAACATCTGCCCTCCTACCTCAGAAGCCACATTATGCGTGTGTAATTAGGTTGCTCGAGACTAAGCCTTAAGAAGATAATTTAAACGAATCACAAGAGGTGGAATTGGTAATCATTGCATTGAATGGACTTCGAAAGGTATTCGCTGATTCAGTGTCTCGCTTCAGCAACTCAATGGAGTCTTGCTGAGCTACACACGCGCTCTTGACACCTATGAGGTGTGTCAGCATCGTATGCTTTCAGAATAAGACGGCATGCAAATCCAGTAATTATACAAACATATGACTCGTCGCTGGGGATTGAACAGATTGTCATAGGTGAAGACGGTATTATCAGCCAGCCACAATGGTTTGGCTAGCCATCAAACCTGCGCACTAGCTTCTATCGAAGGACTTACCGCTTTGGGGTTCCGCCTTTTGCAAGCAGGCCTTACCTATATCTCAGCCAGCCACCTTGCGACTTAACAGGGGAAACAATAGCCAGTGTCTCAACTCCACGGACTAAGCTAGTTTAGATCTGCTGTATTGCGTCTCTCAGCCAGCCACTAATAGAAGGGTTTATATATTTTAATTCTCACTAATTGGGTTATGAAATTGGCCTTAGGTGTAAGTTATTCGCATGTGGCAGGCTGCATCAAAAGATTAGACGCCTGACCAAACCTCTAACCTTATACAAGCATGCAATTTAATCAATATAGATAGAGACTTTTATGCTTACTACTTAACATAGAACTGTATGGCTATCTGTGACTAACTTAGCTACCTGAATGGATATTGATATATAACAGGGTTTATTGTCGAAGTCTGAACTGAGACACGCTTATCTATCCGAGCAATATATAGATAGAGCATGCAGCTAGCTGAGAAACTGAAGACATTTAATTGACTAGGACCAGTCTATTACGTTTATGTTCTCGCCAGTCCCACAGCCCAATGTGATAGAACATGCATACGGCTAGTATAATAGTGACTGTAGTAAGCCACAGCGCCTAAATAGCCTGGCGTCAACCTGGTAAGAAACGATAGCCTACCTTGACTGTTTTTCAAGATATTATACAGGTAACTTAAGAAGTATAGGCATTTAACAGAATTTAAGAAACTATTAGTTATTTCCTATACTAAGTAGAGTGGCTTTTATAAACTACGTTTGCTTAAATGGCAGCTATATTTAATACCTTTTATACAATTCCTAATTAGGTACTGGGCAGAACAGTACACCTACCTGCAGTGTCTTGGACCTATTGACAATAGTCTGTGTCCTTCAGGCAATTTCTTCTATTTTAAGGCTATATCACATAATGGATACGGGCCGCTTTGACTCGGCTGCATCCGATAGTCACATTCAGCACCGACAATCTGTGGGGTCAAACAGGGGTATCAATAATCATCTGACAGCTACGCCACATAACGACCACCTAGCGTTAACAAGGGTTCAAGCTGTCCAGCTTTGCTATCGGTGGTTGGACCTGTTAGGGAGACCATAAAGGTGTCACGCGGTTAGTGAAGAACCCGGTCTTGGAGAAGAACTATTGAAAATACCCTACCTAGTTGGAGAGAGAATACTGACAATTCGACATGTACGGAGATGGTGAGGATGCCACCAGGGCGGTGGACACGGGCTTTACTTCCTAATTTCTCGCAATGATAGTATTACTTCTACGTATAAAAGACACATTTTTGGGCTCATTTTACATTCCCTCTGTACAAGAAGTCATCCGAGGCTTTCTGGAAACTGATCTCCAGCCCATTCTATCAATCTGCACTTACTTCTATCTCTACTAAAGATAAACCCATTCTGATATAGCTCCATCGTTTACAATGGATGAAGAGTCGGCAATGAAAATGGTAGCGCAGGCGGCGCTGGTGTCTCAGGTATGACAGGCCCTATCCCACGATGCGATGCACAGCATTGACTATAAGCAGAAAGTTCGAGAGGCACTTCAGGCTTCTCTGCCTGTTGCTACCGAGCAATTGATGACGGTCCAGATTCCTGGTACTATTATCGATACAACGTATGTTGGTCACTGACCATGCTACGCAATTTAAGAAGAAGATTAACAATCAACAAAGTGATCCAGGTCCGTTCGTTTGGAACTCGAAGGAAGAATCTGATACGCCGCATCGCATCAAAGTCAACGAGTCTCGGCTGGTGGACAACATGGTTCCCCTGAGCAAAGTTATGGTTCGTTTGCATCACTATTACCAATAGAAAACAACAATACTAATCATAGACCGAAGATGGGCGTGACTGGAAAGAGCGTCTCTAGAAGTTATGCTGCTGCTCTTGACATGCTGATTCCTGAGGATGCTCCAATCGAAACCGACAAATCGACAGCTACAAAGACTGCTGCTGCCGATCGATATGTTGCAGCAATGAGATATCTGACATCAACAGCTCCTAACTCCAGCAAGTCTGTGATTGACGTCTATGTTGAGAAGCAACAAGCCTACTCTGAAGCGATGAACAAGTGGGAAGCAGCCAAAGCTAAGGCTCGCTGTAAGTGTTTCCGTGATAACAATGCCATTTGAACTTTCAAGAACGCTTTGCAGTCTAACCTCTTTTGTAGCTGATGCCAAGGAACGATTTCCCGGTAACGTCAAGGAGCAGCAGAGATTCTATGACGATTGGAATCAGGAGACTTTTCGCAACGTGAGTTGAGCTTGATGACTCATTGCCACCGTGTTTCACCATATCTGACGAATCAACAAAGTTCAAGAATAATGCTCAGGCCAAATACATGGACTGTGGGTTGATTCGACAAGAAGTCTTTGCCTCGCGATATACTGATCTGCTAACCAGGGATCGTAAACGGTAGCAAGTACAAAGTATGCTGCATCCTCTCCACAGCTTATCTGATTTAGTCTGCGCTTCCCTATCGTGTAGCTTACTGATTGCCTAGGTCGATTACTACTTTGGCATCGTCGACGTCTCATCCGCAATGAAGAGGGTGGAGTCGAGCAAGGAAGCTGCTCGTAACCTTGTGGTGATCGACCCCGATGGCTCCACAGAATGGCAAGAGGTTCACCTCACGCCCGCCAACTGGTAAGCACATAAAGGTACTATCTTCAGGAGCCTAACCCGGTCCAGGGCAACACTTTGTAAGGAGAAGGTCGATCAATGGCAGGCACAGAACGGCCAGCTGAGTCGCAAAGACTTCGAGTCTGAGATCAAGCGCTTGAACCGACTGTTACTGTCTTACGAAGGCCTTAAGAATGCAAGTCATTTCACTAAGCCCATGCGGTAAAGTGGTCAAGACTAACTTAACTCCAGTCTGTCGACCCGGATGAGACGATTCGAAAGCAGATTAAAGCAGCAGCAACAACCCAAAACGGAACCGAGAACAAGACTGAAGGAACTAGCGACGGAAATACCGAAGGTGGTAGCGAGGGTTCCAAGTCGATTGACAAAGCGGCCGCCGATACAGAAGGGAAGTTGACCAAAGCCTACAAGGAACTTTATGATGCACAGAACGCATTCCCACCAGATCCTCTCGTAACTCGAGCAAAGCAAGATCAACTTCAGGATGCCCTTGAGGAGAATGGGAAGGAAAATCTGAAAAATAACAAGGATCTTGCCTCTAAATTATCCAACAAGAGCAAGAAGGAGAAGGTTCTTTGGATTAACAGCATGATTGCTGACGTTAACAGCCAGCTTGAGCTACTCAAAAAGGGACTTGAGGAGTTCCACAAGGCTAGCACATCGGCGCCAGCCATCACTGAGATTATCAAGAGAGATGTTAAGGACCCCGGCCAAGACAATGGGGGAGAGCTCATCTCAACACAGTACGCAGAAGCTGATGGCCAGTATGCGGATCCTAGTCAGTGTATCCTTAAAAGTGTCACCCGTCGTATACTGACCATGGATCTCTAGAATTCAATATACCTCGCAAAGGAGTCGCCGTTGCGCAGCCAAACAAAGTTGAACCAAGCAAATGGACAAAGGTATGTTGGCTACATCACTCTCAAGTAAAGGAAGACATCTTTGACCGTCATGCAGATCAGTCTGAGCGTCTCTTCATCCTCCCAGTCGAGCTCCAAGGAAACATTTGCTTCCACCACGTCAGCCAGCGCTAGTGCTTCCGGATGGTGGTGGAATGCTTCCGCCAGCTTCAACCACTCCGAGGCGTCCATGTAAGCAATAAAGTCCTGACATTCAGTAACCTGGTTCAATTACTCACCTTATCGCAGGAAAGCTTCCAACGCAACCTCCAACTGCGCAGTGGACATTAAGTTTGAGGCTCTTCTGGTGACAATTGACCGTGCTTGGCTGCATGGCGAATTGTTCTCAGACCCCGAACTTAACACTGGCGATGACGTGAAGCTGTCGCCTGGCGCCCTCGACCTACACAAGCTTATCGATCAAAAGAACGACAAGGCTTTGGCCAACTATCCCTATTTCCCGTCGTACCCTACTGCTTTCATCGTGGCGTCTAATGTCGAGCTCGAATTCCGGGGCGACACCTCGGCGCTGGAAGAGGCCGTCGAGTCCTCTCACACTGATGCCCAGGTCAAAGTAGGCTATGGACCATTCAGTCTCAGTGCTAGTCACAGTCAGGACAAATCGAGTGCCAAAACAAAGATGGAGACTACAGCGACGGGCACACGCATTACTTTGGAGGCCCCCGCCATCATTGGCTGGGTTAGCCAGCTTGTGCCCCAGCTGCCGCGCCCTAAAGGAGGAAGTTCGTTGATAGGCCCGATGGTTTGAGTGAAACTTCCAAATAGGTTCATATTATTTCTGTTGATTAAATACATCTTTGACTGTGCCTTGTGAGACTGTCTGCACTAAGAGGATATAATAAATTGGCACGGACGAGATTTGGGATGAGTAAGCTACTTCGATTGACTGAGGGCTCATCTAACTAATGGTAGTATGTTCCCATCGCGCTCTTTAGTGTCTACCCAGTTACCGTGAATCTGGTTCTTAGTCCGGAATGGCAATTGGATAACAGCGACGGGCTTTTCAAAGTGTCTTGTATCCAACACAATCAGGTCACTACGGTTGACGTCCGTTCTCTGAACCATGGCCAGCACCCAACCATCTCCCTCTTTCGCACTCTCGGAACGAGGTATGAAGATTGGTTCTTCAGCTGCAGCATAAGGTCCAGGATCAAAAAACGTACGTCGGTTGCTGCCCTTCTCAAGCATGATATAACCATTGAGGCATAGCGGTACAACTGGCGGTGCAGTATTTGGTCGATTTGGTAGCAACACTGGTATGAACATGCGGTCGTACGGACGCGTGAGAAACCTTTCATCGATACGCGCAAACTCGCTTGGAAGATCAAGGATGATTTCAGGATCTTTCACCTTGGTCCCGGTCGGTTGGTTGACATCAATCTCCCATCGAACATAGTCGGCTTTCAGATCTTTCATGTCAGGCTCTCCTGGAGGTTCAAACCAGGGAAGGGTATTATAGAAGACACGAGAGCTTTCAAAGTAAAGCTTCCCATCCTCGCCTTCCCAAGACCCCGCCGTGTGAATGGCAACAGAGTTTTCCCAGTGATAGACCCGTGACTCGCCCTTTCTCCAGCCCGATGGTAGATCGTCAGGCCTTCTCGGTACGACGATGAACGTCGCTGGGCGATCGTAGTTGAACAGCCAATGCTGACCGCCTGACTCAATTCTGTCCAAGTGGGCTTCAAATGGCCACAGGACGAGAATTATGTAATTGGTCGTTATGGAGCAGTCATGGATAAACGCGCACCAAGGTGATTCAATCCACTGCTCGTCTTTGATCTTCCCGCTTTGATCAAGCGAGTAGATGACGATATCCTTTGTGGCCACGCCCTTTGCTTCATAGCCGAAACAGACCAACTCATTGGTAAAAGGGTCGACCTTTGGATGAGCAGAAAATGTTTTTCCTGGAAAGGCGAGGGGGTCAAATCCAAGGGTTTGGAGTGTATCAGGGTGAACCTCATATGGCTGAGCCACTTCTTTAAGGGCAAGAAGTCGCCCAGCCCAGTAGATGACATTTGTGTTTGCTGTAGAGTCAATGGCTGCGCGTACGCAAGGATGGTGCGTAAAGGGATTTCGGTAGAGACCAAATAGTCTCTTATTCGCCTGCTTTTCTAACTTGAGGCGTTCCGTTTCGATATATTTATTCTTCATATCGACACGGCCATCTTGAATGCGCAGCGCACAGATGTTGCCGTCACCCTCGATGGCTGGATTATTGGGCATCAGGGGGTACAGAGGATCGACCATCATGCGGTAGAAGGTGCCGTTGATCTCCTTTGGTATTTCTCCAAAGACCACCAAATCAGCTATTTCACTCTCAAATCGGCCTGTGATGCCATGTTGGGAGAATTCGAAGGCCTGCCTCCACGCCGACGGCAGGCCGAAAAAGGTATCTCCGTCGTTTTTCTGTGCGCCTTGTGTCATCTTTGATACGTTGAAGGAGTTGAAGAGATAGGTAAAAGCGATGGAAAAGGCTTGTCAGGATTGGAGAAATTGAGTGTTGACGGCGGTGATCCATATATAATCGAAAGGCGTGGAGACTACTCCGTATGACTACTTCTTGTCAAGTTAAGTTATGCAAGTACCGTACCGAGTTACCGACCAAGTCTCCGCTGCAGTCTGGATTGCATGTAAAAGACTGACGAATGTGTCCACAGGTTTCCCCAGAATGGTAATCAAAGTTCATTATTGGCCCGGCTCTGCATATGTGGAATTAATGGTATGGGGTAAAGCTACGCTAATGAGACTAAGCTATGCTTTATCCCACATCACATGTCGCCATTTGATAACAAATTGAAGGATGAGCCATGGAGAAGTTGGTTTTGAGCGGGGTTCCCCGTGGGGAGGGCATTGAGACATGGTCTGATGCGTCCGGCCGGAAGAACATCTGACATCTCGGAAAACCTCGAACCCAAATACTAATCTTCCGCCTTCCGGAATCTTGGTGATTGCCGGGCTGTTTAAGGATGGGCTGGTCTGCTGCTAGAGGCCGTTATGCCGACAATTGTATTTACCAGCATGTGTATTGGCAAGGCTACTTCGGACCTCTGAGATCAAACAGGAGGATGATACAGTACTTATAGTACCTTATAAAGATTATTATAATTGTGATCCTCGACACTGATATGAAGTTACAATGAACTGTAAAGTATAGACTCTATAATATGCCCAGCTTGATTCAGTGTCGTCAACCATGTATCTCCATGCTCGGATACACTACAATGCATAACAACTATCTACAAGACACGCCCATCTAAGTTCTCTCTCCGTATTCTCTCCCCGCGTTCTTCTCTGATTTCCGATATACGATTTCCGCTTTCCGTTCGATTATTGTAATTGCATCCTTGTTGCTGATGATTGATATCTCGAAAAGGAAAAACTGCCTCGGGAGCTATACCATGTCAGGCATCGCTCCCTCGGCAGCAGATCCATTTTAACCCCAATAGTCGTCGTCAAAGCTTAATCGTCTCAATATCGCGGGGAACGTCCAATTATCCGACATTAATTGCTGAAACCCTATTTCCCCAGACTTCTCGATTATTACTAGCGATCGGGAGGCCAGAGCGTTAGTGGCGTTGCCTCCCCTATTACAACGGAATGGAGCACTCACAAGCAAGAGACGCTGCATCTCTTTACCTATATAGGAGCCGCTCCATGAATAGAATCTGATCAGAATCATCATCCATTCCAATTCATTCTTTTGAATCAAGCTGTGCTGCCATCAAGGCAAGAAGTGAACACAAAATGCGCCAACATGAGAACCCAAGGCATGTTCAACAGCCAACCCCAGTATCAAGTTCTGGAAGCAAAATCAAGCGCTAATACAACTCAGGGGCATTGAAAAGCCAAAGGTGCCTGGCACCATTGATATGACAGTCACAGGTATGAATCGGTCTTCGGAATTCATCATGTAGAAGCTAAAGTCAACGGATGTTCAGACGACAGTCAAACTGCATACGGTCTTTCTTTGACACCGACTCCCTCTGCGGACCCGAATGACCCGCTCAACGTATGTATCATCTCCAGTCAAATTACAACGACAATGTATACTCGGAGTAATGACCTTTGCCCGTTAGTGGACCCCAAGAAAGAAATACTCGATCCTATTCCTTGTCTCTGCGTACTCCTTTCTAGCCAACGGTGCATTGATCGGCCCCAGCGTCTATGTCAACCTCCTCGCTCAGCAGTTTGGTAAAACACCCGGTGAGACATCGCAGCTGGTGAACAATCCAAACCTACTGTTCGGCTTCGGTAAGAGCAATCCATTCAGATTGGTAACAATGCTAACGTCAGCACTTTCGTCTTTTCCTGAGCAGGCTCCCTCGTTTTCGTTCCTATGTACCAGAAGATCGGCCGCAGACCCACGATGCTACTCTCGATCGTTGTCGTGAGTTCCCAGCCTTCCGACAGAGGATACTTTACCTGATACGTGAAATAGTTCTGCGCTGGCCTTCTGGGCTGTGCTCTGTCCAAGTCATACAATGTCCTGATGGGCTTTCGAATGGTTCACGGTTTCGGCTCATCAGTTTGCGAAGCATTACCAGCGCAAGCTGTGGCCGATGTCTTCTTCTTTCATGAACGAGGAAAGGCACTCGGCTGGTATACCTGTCAGTATTGCCATTCTCTTTAGTCATTCGTCTTCGTCTTCGAAGCCATCACCGCTGACATGCCGGGTCCAAAGTTGCACTTGCTGCTGGGTCTCTAAGTGCTACAGCTGCCAGTTACATGTTATCGAGTGGATTGTCGTACAATCTATTTTTCTGGATAGAATTTGCTCTCGGATGTGTCCTCTTCCTCCTCACTCTCGCACTTTTCGAGGAAACAATGTACCTTGAGGAACGCCAACCTTCTTCACCCTCCAGCCAACGGCCAATTAACGCCGAATCCATCAAAGACGAACCCCAAGCAACTTCTGAATTTATGGAATCCAGGCTTGAGGAGTCCGTCACAGTTCCACCAAGGAAGACCTACCTGGAGCAGTGCAAGATCTTCGGAAAGACGGACCCCAATAGCCCGGTCTTAATGATGATGGTAGGACCCATTCGACAAGTACTGCTATAGATTAAGCACTGACAGGGTACTTTCAGATCCGATCCTTTACTTACCTCATTGTACCCCAGGTGTTCTGGGTCTGCGCTACCTATGGTAAGTACTTCCTCAGGAACAGAAACATGTTTAGCTGACTTAGTATAGGGATGGTCATTGGGCTTGCTGGGCTCGCCTTCACTTCTACTTTCCCAACTATTGTTGCCGCTCCTCCATACTCATGGCCAATTGTAAGATACCCTTCATTGAACTGTTTGTTCCTACTGCACTTTAGATGAATGGTCTGTACTGAAGATGACAACAGGAGAATACCGGCCTCGTGGCAATATCGGCATTCATTGGCTATTTGCTAGCAGCAGGACCCTTTAGTACCGTCCCGGATCGAGTATCCGCTTGGCTTGCCCGCAGGAATAACAACATTCACGAAGCCGAATACCGCCTTTGGTGTCTGGTGGTTGTCTTTTTCATCGCTCCAGCAGCACTTATTCTATATGGATATGGTGCAGGGAATCACTTGCATTGGTTCGCACTCGTATTCGCTGTGGGCATGTTCCAATTCGGTATGTGCTATGAAACGGCTTTCTGGCACAGGCACTAATATGGCTTGCATAGGATCTTTCTTCTATCTCACTTACACGCTCGCATATGCGATGGATTCTTATGAGGCCAAGATGCCTGAGATGCTGATTGCGATGAACATTGGCAAAATGTCAATTTCTTTTGCCTTTGGTTACAAAGTGATCGACTGGGTCCAGGCCGATGGCTATATCACGGTCTTTGCAGGCATCTTTTGTGGCGCACTAACTATTAATAATCTGTTCGTCTTTGTGTTCCTGATTTTCGGAAAATGGTTCCGACGATGGCTCAGCACCACTGCTCTTTCGAAGATGCACAGGGAGAGCCTGGGTTAAGATAGCAGGGCTATGGAGATGTCCAGGAACAAGATTGGTTGGCATCAGTGATTGTCAGTTACTTTTCATCTTTAGCTTTCTTCAGCTACACCAACATGACTATGTTTTGAACATGTCTATAATGCAATGACTATTTAGTTTCGTCGTCTGGAATATTAATAGACATATAGCATGACTCGTGCTCTTGGAATGTAACTATATTGACAGGGTTCGACCTCGTATCAAAACTCTTGGCAAGGAGTTCATTTCTGTTCTGGGAATACCCACCGTATAAGGGGCCGAGCGTTATCTCCCCTTTGACATCTTAAAGCACAATCAGCTGAATTAAAATCTACAAAATCATTCCTCTTTAATCACACTTCAAGATGCGCTTCTATTCGACATTGGCTTCTGTGGCTTATCTTGTCTCTCGCGTTCAGGCGCATTTGCCCCACTACAGGCATGCGCGAAACGCCAACGCTTTGACCGTCTCTTTGGAGCCTGTGTTTGGGCAAACGGCTCAAGTCAATGTCTCTATCAAGAACGACGGACCTACGGATCTGAGTCTTCTCAAGATTGGTACCATTCTTGACGAGCGACCTGTCAAGAAACTGTCATTGAAGGACCAGAGCGGCATGTAATCATCCCAACACGACAGCCAAGTTCCTAACACAAGGCAGGAAATGAGGTACCTTTCATGGGTATTGAGTTGAGCCTATACTATGATGGACTCAATACCAACCACTTTGAGACGGTCGAAACTGGGTCCTCCATTTATAGAATTATGGACTTGTCCACCATGTACGATTTGAGGGCAGGTACATACTCTGTATATGCCGAAGGTAGTCTCCCCGCTGCTTCGAAAGAATCTAAGAAGCAAATACCCGTTTTCTTCAAGTCCAAGGCTCTCTCGACGAAGATCACCAAAGCTTCGTCAGCTGAGGCGAAGCAAAAGGCATCGAAGCGTACCATTCTCCAGGAGGACTCTTGCACTGCTGAGAAGCTTGAACTCACTGCCAACGGTATAAAGAACTGCGAATCGCTTGCCCGGGCCGCAGCGAAGGATGCATCTGACGTTCACTCCACGAGGTTCGTTGAGTACTTCAAGTCAAACGAGACCAAGACTCGCGAACATGTCACAGGCCGACTCCTTGCCGTCGCTGAAGAGTGCTCCACTTCAGACAGTGGCAACACACGAGTCTCTTGCCGCGATGAGATTGGATACTGTGAGAGCGACGGCCCTTTGATCGCTTACACTACCTGGGTCAACGGCTATGTCACTATGTGTCCGCTATTCTACAATACGCTACCCCCTTTGCCGCAAAGGTGCCACAAGCAGGACCACGCCACTACGACGATCCACGAGATGACGCATGCTAGAGCCGTATATGAGCAGGAGGTTTCGACTCAGGATTATGCTTATGGCTATGAGAACTCTACTGCATTGGATCCTCTGTCTTGTCTTTACAACGCTGATTCGTATTCTCTTTACGCCAACGGTACGTTCACTATGCTCCACGGTCCTGTTCCTGAATTGGATGTGCTGACAGTCCTCAAGCGGTTTACATGGATTGTTAACAGTGTCAGGTATGACACAAAGCGTTCCACCAATGGCGGAGCTAATTCCTGTCTACTAGGGTCATAAATAAGCACCAATTATGCAATGAGTGAAGTTTCTTGAGGGAAAAGCTATGTCACTATTTCTAATATGATAGTAAAATCCAAACGCGAAAAGATCATGAGGAGACTGAAGGCCATGATGCCAATGTGTCTTCATTATACACACAAGTCTGACCACTCATCGTCCTATCCAAATATGTGAGGGGGTAACTGCCTCGTATTTTGCCGCTGGTATTGTCATAGAGTCACGAAGAGCTTGACGAGCCAATGTCACACAGTAAACAGTTCAAAGTAGTTATGATAGCCTGCTATTGAGTGTGATATGTAAAAAGAAAATATGTAACATAGAAGTATAAAAGTCCTTAGTTCTTCCCTTTCACCCCAGATGATTGATCCGGCAATTTAGTTTAGTTGACGTGGGCGTTGAAGTTGGTGACAGTGAGCTTAGCATTGCTTCCACTATTGATTGGTTAGTATATGTCTATCAAGGTGAAGCAAGGTTGGCTTACGTGAAAGGCTCGGTACCGAATTGGAAGGCTGTAGTTGCAACGTTAGTGAGTGGGTGAGTAATAGAGTGCGGAGATACATACTGAGAAGATACTGCCTGCTGGCGGGGTAGCTCTGGCTGTTGGCAAGGTAGTTGAAGAATTGCTTAACATCAGAGTTGAAGTTGTTGACGGGGCTGGGGGCGACGAAGCTGAAGACCTTCATGCTTCCGTTCATGCCCACCCAGAGATCCCAGCTACGACCCTCAATGTTGACGGTGGTCTGCTTAGATCCAATAGGCTGAACGTTACCATATCGGCCGAGCCTATCCCAAAACGCATTAGTCACCCCCAATATCCGATGTTAGTCAGGGGCACTCACCAGATCATGAGCTCATAGTCACCACTGGAGGTGCTATGGTTGGGGTCAGAAGCCGTGAAGAGATCGTAGGCAACGTTGGCGCGGACGTTTGTGCCACTGTAGGACCAAGCCGCAGCAGACTGCATGTTGCTGATGGAGCTGACGATGCGCTTGTTCGTGATCTGGAGAGCAGAGTTGGGGTACGCCTTGACGTTGTCCTGGCCGCCGGACCAGGTCCAGTCAACGTGCCATCCGGCGCCGTTGCTGTTTGACCAGTCGATGTAAGTGCACTGAGATCCAGAGCCGGAACCCTGACCCCAGCGGTTGTTGTTGAACTCATAGCCGCCATTGGCGTAGTAGGAGTATTGGTCGCACAGAGACTGGGCGAGGGCGAGGGGGGCGAAAAGCCCGGCGAGGAAGACAAGAGAGCCCTTCATTGTGAGTTTGGTATGAGATAGAGTGGTTGTTCTTGGAAGATGGACAATGAGTTACTATTGATTTGAATCTCTGATGAAGGACTATATTCTCGACATCTTATGCCTTCCTTTATACTCATCTCCCAATGGAGAATTTCTTCACATGCTATACCGAATTGAATCACGGAAGTTTCTCCGTGAACATATCAAGGCCTCGATCTGGAGCTCATTCATCTCAACTCACAGTAGTGGCCAGTTACGATGAAGCTATCGTACATTCAAAGAACATAGTCGGTCCTTTTCCAAAGTGCAAGGCTCACTTTCTTGCAGACTAACGGAGCTTTTTAAACATGAGCCGACGGAATTCCCACCATCTTGGCCATAGCTCTGCTACCTACGCTGGAACCGAGAGACACCGAAGTGAGATGGACCCCTGCCACTGTCAGTCTGAAACAAACGCAGATTAGTACACCATTTGTCATCGCCCTGGCTTCTTGGTAGCGTTCTCCACTAATCTCGGCAATCCTTGGTGGAATCGGGGGTTGCATCCGGAGCTCTGGATAAACTAACATGCTCGTTCCAGCTCGTTCATGGCAGTTTTCCCGCGGGAGTGATGCCATGGAAAACAAGCCCCCCTGGCTTATACATGGGACTCCTGCCAGACTCGGCGGTCGACTCCCTAGTCGGCCTATCACGAGGTCTACCAAACGGAGGTTAGACTCCGTTCTGAAATGGGACAAGTTCAGAGTGTCGGGAAGCGAGAACAACTTCAGGAACAGGTTTGGGAAACGGTCCAACGGGCCGGGAAAAACGTCAATCATCCTGTATTTGGAGGTCAACCCAACTTCATAATCGGCCCATATATGCCAGGTCAAAGTCTATTCTGCTGTTCCTTGTATGGTCGCTGATATGATAGTTGGGATGACGATAGGGCTTATCATCAAAGCCACGCAGCCACGTTTCAAGCCACGGAATGTGGGGGATTGCGTGCTCTACCCGGGAGCAAAAATTAACTTATATATTCCAGAGGAACGCTTCTCTTGTAGACACTGTTGAAATCACCCTATACTCGTTTTATCAGCTGTTACCAACTCTTTGCCAAGAAACGGTTAAATTGACAAAATGTTAACGTAGCAGTCTATTTCACTTCCGCATTTATTTGCATCTGGTATGTAGATCGTTGTTGTCATTGCATCTAAAGACTCAATTCCTACAGGCGCGCATAGACTCACAACACGAGCTCCGGAAAAACACTGTTACCATGATTGGCAAATACTTGGCCATGTTATACATTTCAAGTATGCTATAGCCATCACGCCGTCTTTAACAATTCTCCCGTTGCAGCCTCGCCCCATCAGGAAAAACTCCTCCGAAAACGAGGCAGCTTATCGATAAGCCCAAGAGAGCATTCAGCTCGGGGTATTCACCCCAATGGTACGCAGTTTGCGATGTCAAAATTTCCCGGGAGAATTTAAGGTAATGCCTCTAATTTTACGCTTGTTTGGCAAAGATTGCAGGCGAAATTTCAGTGCCAGCGTCCAAGAAACAGACCTCCTCAGCAATTGATGGAAAATGATCTACCGGCTAATAATGAAACTATTGCTGTTTCGAAACATCCCCATGCAAGTCTCAGTGTGACAGGGGATGTAGCCCTCGGACCCACAGACTCCGGATCCCTCATTCGACCATTGATGGACATTGTCGGCTGTTTGGAGAAATGGATTGACTACCGGGTGAACTTGTTTGGAACACGCATGACAATGATCTGTGCAGGATGGCTCCTTTGGGAAACCCCTGGTGAGGAGTCTTCAGGGCTGGCACGGGTGAAGCTTCGGCAGCTGGAAATCAGGGCAACGTCTAGTGATACGAGAAGTAGTATATAATGATCTTCAATTCTTCACCTTCAAGAGATTCGATCCTTCTTCTTCATCACACAAGGATCTGCTAGACAGAACCAACAACTCTCTTCTCTTCTTCTTTTTCTTCTCCACCAGGAATCTCCAAGAATAGGCTCGGTCCTTTCGTTCACGATGAAGTCTCTTCTCACCCTCACCCTCGCCCTCTTCGCCTCAGCTGGGCTCGGCGACGCTGCCTCAGCTGGCTGTGGCAAGCAGCCTCCCTCCAGCGGCGTCAAGACCATGCAGGTCAACGGCAAGAACCGCGAGTACACCCTCCAGCTGCCCAACAACTACCAGAACAACAAGCCCCACCGTCTCGTCTTCGGCTACCACTGGCTCAGCGGCAACATGGGCAACGTCGTCCAGGGCGGTTACTACGGTCTTCGCAACTTGGCTGGCGACTCTACCATCTTCATTGCCCCCAACGGTCTCAACGCTGGTTGGGCTAACCAGGGTGGTGAGGATATCACCTTTACTGATCAGATGCTTGCTTTTGCCAAGCAGAACCTCTGCATTGATGAGAAGCAAGTTTTCGCCACCGGCTTCAGCTACGGTGGTGCCATGAGCCACAGTGTCGCTTGCTCCCGACCCAGTACGTCATCACCCTCATACCCTCCTAGCCCTATATATACTAACCCTTTATAGACGACTTCGCTGCTGTCGCCGTCATCTCTGGTGCTCTCCTCTCCGGCTGCAACGGCGGCAACACTCCCGTCTCTTACCTCCACATCCACGGATCCGCCGACAACGTTCTTAGCATCCAGCAGGGCCGCCAGCTCCGCGACAAGTGGATCGGTACCAACGGCTGCCAGCAGAAGCAGGTCAACGATCCCGCTCCCGGTGCCCAGAACTACGTCAAGACCTCTTACACTTGCAGCCGCAAGCCTGTTACCTGGATCGCACACGGTGGTGGCCACGTTGGCGACCCTACTGCCAACGGCCAGAAGTTTGCCCCTGGTGAGACCTGGAGCTTCTTCAACGCCGCTGCTGGCACTAGCGCTAAGCTCCGCTGTTAAATAACCTGAGTGTTTGCAGACTCTGAGGACAGCCAACGTGTTGGCTATCTGCAAGCCTTACACTCGAGAAATGGGGAGGGAGATCTTACATTCCTTGTACATTGCAACCTGGTGGAAGTATTATTATATACAAATGGTCCAATCCTACCGAGGGATCCGGCACATCCTTCACTGTACATAGTTTAAGCACCTTGGTGGACTCGGATGACAATACATCACAGTATATACTCGCACAACATGAAGACGCGTGATGATGAGATTTAAGAACATGTATAAGTAGTGTGAAGCATTGTGTTCAGCGACAAAAGAAATTATGCAATTTGAGGCTTGATGCCTGTTGCTCTTAGTCCATCCCGAAAGTCCACCCTGCTACTTTGAACATTCACTAAACGCATAGCATTTCCTGTCATAAAACACCGAGGCCTGTTTCCCTTTACCTGACGTGACACCAAGGCTCTTGAGGTTCTTCCCATAAAGCTGACACGTCTTATCCTCGCCATATCCAAAGCTCAAACACTGCTTACTCTTCAAGCAAGTTTCGGCGCAAGTGCTCACACTCTTCACGGAAGACGCAGTCCCGATAATGGACCTGGAGGGGACACGGGCCTTTGCCACATTTCTCTTGCAAACTGAACGTGAAGGGGTCTTGGGGTTGGCGATAGCTGAAGGAGTGCATGCTGGGGCAGTCTTCTTGGATGTTGTGGATGCTTTGGCCGGGCTGACTTTATCAGCAGCAGATTGGGTAGCTTTGGTGTTCTTCGTGGTAGCAGTTCCAACACTCGAGGTCTTGGTTGGCTTCTTAGCCTTGGTGGTGGTAGGTTTCTTACTGGTAGTTGATGTCTTGGGCTTCTTATTCGAGTTAGCCTTCTTATCACCGCCACTGGAATTGCTCTGGGCCATGTCCTTCTGTTTAGTGGACGTCTTCTTGTCAGTCTTCTTCTTGGATGTTGGGTCAGACACGGGCGCTGGCCGCGACCCAACACAATCAGCGAACAGACCACTACCACCGCAGTCCATTCCAGATCCAGACATACCGCCCTCATCATCAGATCCATCATCGCCAGTTCCGTCATTGACGTAGCCAATGCAGCCTTCAGCGATGGGGTCACTCTCCATGGGATCAATGAGAGGAAACTTGTTTGTGTTGTCACCAAGTGTGATAAACGCCTCGAGGGTGTTTTCGAAATGGATGTTCCAAGCGATGCCGTAGCAATCGCCATCAACGTCAGTGACAATCTCGCCGTCATCAGTGACTGTTGCGCTGACCTCGAAACTCCCTTCTAGTACCACTGACGGCGTATCGACAACTCCTCCCTTGGCTATCCACAATCCTTTCAAGACATTGAGCTTGACGCCAACACTAGCAGGGAGGCCTAGAGAGGCTTCCATCTTGAGCTCACCAGTAGCTTCAGTTCTATGCGTAAACACCGGTGTCAGACCATTGGAGTGACTATTGCTTGAGTCTAGCAGATCAATCAAGATGTCAATGTTTTCCCACTCAACAGAAGCTCCGATAAGTAGGGTGCCAGTTGCTTCAATAGTCATCCCAGCTTGAACATCGAGACCGATATAAGGCCCAACAGTACATAGAAGCGGAATGCCAAAGTTCCAGGGAGAGAATTCGGCGACAGGATATGTCCATTCCTTCTCATACGTGACGAAAGCCTTGAGTCCAAGGTTGAGTCCAGCTTTGAACTGAGCGTTGAACTGGATCTGAGCTTTTGTTATACCATGGATAAGGCTGGCTTCAATGGTTCCGGTAAGTGAAGCCTTGCCGCCAAATCCACACTCGACGCAATAAAGGATCAGACCGTAGGACAAGTCGCGCTCTGAAAGCGTGGCGTTCTCCCAACGCTTATGATGACCGTTTGGGTCGGCGACTTCGCCTTTTTTATATGAATCATCCTCTTCTCCGCCTTCTGAGCCCCATTCAATGAGCTTCGCCGCATTTGGCCATGGCGCGTCTTCATCTGTCCCAAGGAGCTCTTCGTTATTGAGATACTGAGACCATTCGTAGGACCAAGTCTCGCTCAGGCGCTTTTCAAGCTTATGTGGCTCAAACATCTGTATCAAGTCAGTTCAAACTCGAACAGTTGGCAGCGATGATTGCAACTCACGGCTCTCTTATCGATCGCCCGCCGGACATTTAGTGTTCCGATTTTGCCGAAGTCGAGCTTGAAGCTCTCGTATACATCTCCATATTCAGTGGTGGAGCCCTTAGCAGTGAATGCTTTGGTGGTATCGTTGAACGTGATGGATTGAGAGAGAAACAAGTCATTGGCATGATCTTCGCCGCACCCATCCACAGAGGTGATGAAGATGATCTTCCCAGCGCCCTTCCACTGCCCCTTGGCATAATTATAGGCAGCGGAATTCGATATCACACCGCTCAATACACCCTTGGTACAAGATACACTCGAGATAAAGATGGAGTGGTCAAGAGGAATGACGGGGTATCGAAAGGTAAAGTTGGCCTGAGAGAAGATGGCGTTGTCGCGCTTTCGCATGCGTTTCGACCCGGGCTCTGAGTCTGGTGTCCCAGCCCAGGCTAGAGTGACTTGTTTATCGAGGTTGAAAATTGAAAAGTCCTTTGGGTCAACCTCTGGGGGAATGATGGGTTCGAGAGTTGTGCTGTTATCGCTAGTACTTGTAGCGTTGGCATCATCTCGACGGTTGAGAATTGGAAGGTCATAGCTTGGAGCGGCAGACGCAGTGAGGATGAAGAAAGGAAGGACAATACAAGAAGCGAGATGCTTGGTGAGGATCATGATGAGCAAATAATGCTTGGATGCACCAAAAAGCTGATGCACGGGGGTGAAATGGAAGAGAAAAGGAAATATTACGGGCAACATGCAGAACAGCGCGAGACCAGGACGGGGAGTCTAATAGCACCTCAGGAAGCCAAGGTCATTCCGTCACATCGCGATGGCCCCTGCAATATTGCTGAAGCGGTCAGATTCACAGTGACCAGCATTGTGACTATTCCCAAAGCCCATCACCAGTTCCATACGTATTCATGAGCGGTCCGGGTACGGTGTGACGGACAAGCCACCTCTGAACAACCTGGTCACTTCGTTCTTCCTTGTGATAACTATACAAGTTAATATCCATAAAAGTCTAGACTCCAATATGCATTTTGAAAGCAGCATCTTCTAGTTCAATCTTCCTACTTTAGCTTTCACGACCCTAATGCATATCTACTTCGCAGTCAGAGTATGGCCAAAGAAAATGTCACTAATCGAATTCCAAGCGTTCCCCTGTGTGCAGCAAAGCCATGCCTGATCTGAGACTGGTCACTACGGACGTTGGTATGCATGGCTGAGCTAGCATTGTCCCGGGCCGCCACGTGCGGACCGTGCCCGAGGCAAGGACCTTTATCGCCGAGCCCGAGTTCGCCTACGAGTGGCTGAGATCGAAAACAACGAATCGGATGTATCGACGAAGGGTATTTATGCATATAGCAATAAACTATCGATGTAATAAATGGTGGCCGTCAACGTGGCGCAACTATTTTAAGGTTGTCTAGTCATTGCTTGGACGGGAGGTAAGCTTAACTACTCCCAGTCTGGTGCTCACCTGGAATGGGACGCTGAACCGGGTAAGTAAAAAAGCTGGTTTGAATAAGCCATTGCTTGATTTTGCCAAGCTTGATCGTTTACGGAATTTGGTTTGCTTTGTAATGGTCGTAGACAAGACATTGTGCTGGGTAGCTGGTATGCAGCCCGAACTAACTTTATAATAGTGTTGTTTTGATTTGATAGTCACCACAGCTAATGGCTCACATCACGCGCCTCACATACGTGAAAATGCATGCGACCTAGAAAGTCACTAATGAAGACTAACTGAACTTCTTATCATATCGTAGATAAAACTACACTTCTTGTTGGAGAATATCTGTAGTCTGCGGTATCAATGGACAAGACCTGAGCTCGACTCAGGTTCGATGCCCGTTATAGATGATATTTACAGGGAATCATAGACTTCAGAGACAGTAGAAGAATAGTTATTTACCATTAAGATAATGGGAGACCTTATCTATTGTGTTCTCCCATAAATTGACGCGAACCTTTGAGCTGGTGAATCCCTTGATAGGGTAACCGACCCTTTGCTATCATGCCGCTAATCATTGATTGGCTCGCAGTTTATTTCTAAATCTGGCCAAGACACGAAACGTGGCTGACCACGTTTTGAGAATATGGGGAAAATCGAGCTAGACGAGGTATGGAAGAAAGACTACTTTCCCATGTTCACATTCCGAGGCTCGGGGTATGGACAACGCCATCGCGGCCGACCCTTCTTCTCGAGAAATTTTGCGCTAATGTACTTTTGTCTACAATATTTCTCTCCGTTCTTCGGAAAAGGGGCATTGCCGTTTGCAGATCGCCGTAACTGTGTAAAGGCTGCGAGTCTTAACATTCTCGATTTCTAGACTGCGTTTTAGGGAGTGGCGAAAACGGCATTCATATATATGGAAATTGTAAGTACTGAATGCTCAGTTTCCAGATAACATCCCTGTATATAATGACTGGTGCTAGGTAATCCTTCTATCTATTGAACAGCACACGAATACTTCCCCTCTCCCCAATCATCACATATTTGCGATCCGCCATGAAGACCACTCTCCTCTCCGCACTCCTTCTCCCCCTTCTCTCATCATTCGTCTTCGCGGTCGACGACGATGACGTGACCTGCCAGACGAAACTCGGCAAGGAGTCAGTCGCAGATGTCCAGACTGTCACTGTCACCAAGACAGACAGTGTAGCCCCTACAACAACCAACACCATAATTCCAACAGTGGTCAAGAAAGCCAATCAATGGTCAACAATCACAGTGTTCTCTACAAAGACCTTTACCGTCACAGGCAAAGGCGGCACCGACACTTTCAGCACTACCACTACGCTGTTCAAGGTGGCCACTGTTGTCGTGACATCTACTTCTACTAAAACCAGCACAAAGACAGGCACAAGGACTTCAACGTCTACTACTCAGATTCCAACTACTGCCGGGTTCAAATTCATCTCAGACACCGTGAACTCGAGATCTCTGAATGCGCAAAAGCGTGACAGGTTGTTCCAGAAGCCTCATGCTCGTGCCATAATCAAGCCTGGAATAAAGGCTTTCAAATTCCCTTCAGAAGTCCAGTGTAAGTTCTCTCCATCGTTCATCCGCATATCTACGGACATTTGATTGACCTCTCTGCACAGGCACCAAACTCCTTCCAAATGCCAACACAAAGGTTGTCCAGAAAACTGGCACTCCAGTTACCAAGACTGTCAATAGTATGCAGACAACGACTATCGTCAAGACAATCTCTACCACTACAACCCTCATTCCCAAAGATGTATCTGTCACCAAGTCCTTCACCACTTCCATGAAAGTCACCACCTATTCCACCAAGTGGAAGACAACAACAAAGTTTGCCACCGCCACCAAAACAAAGGTCATTTCCGGTCCAACCCAGTACGCAGCCTGCAAAGAAGCCAACATGTTTGGCCCCGACTTCAACAGTGCAAGCACAGGCTACTATGTCACCAACGTTCTCAATAACGGCCCAGGAATCCCATCTGACTTCCAGATCGTTGCGAATGGTGCCAGCAGCGCTGAAGAGTGCTGTGTCTCTTGCATGCAGTTCACTGGCTGCGAGACTTGGAGTTTCCGTGCTGCTAACCGCAACTGTTTCCTTTTGTACCACGCTGGCTCGACGTGCAAGTCACAGAGCAATCATCCCAACTACTTCATGTCTAAGAAGGGCGCTGATACTGGTGCTGGTTTCGTTGTAGGTAATGGGAAATGTGGTTTTACTTATAGTGGTAACAGCGATGGCTCGGTGTTTGCCGTTGATGCTTAAGTTCACATGTAGATCGTTTCCTTTATCATAACAATGAGGCATGGCCAACATATAATAGCAAGAATAAATTGAATTCACCCAAGTATACCATATCTACTTGATATCATCGAGTAACCCGAGTCTTTATACACCAGTGAGAACATACAGCTCTCCAGTAGAGTCACTGGTTAGGAACAGTCTTCCGGACTTGTCAAATGCCAGGCCCGCTGGTCTGAAGCAGCCTGAAGGACACTTGCTATTATCCGTGTTCCACATCAGCGGCACTTCAGCTTTAGGGTCGTCAGATTCCGGCACTGGCTCACCGTTGGCAAAGTCCACCTTGCTAAGGCGATAACCATCACCAGGGTTGCGGTTCCTGAAATCAATTTGTGAGTACTTGTGAGACATGAATCATATCTGGGGCACTTACCAGCTTCCGTGGAATGCAATATATGCCGCACTACCGTCAAGAAACTTGATGTCCAATGGCGCGAGATGGGATCCGAATGTAATTCTTGGGGCTTGCTTCTCCTGGCACTCCTCATCTGTGAATCCCAGATCTGTCTCGCCGTCTGGTGTACCAGCAAACTGCTTGCCGACCTCTGCTCCGCTGGGGTAGTCCTTAATATTGGAAGTGTCGTAGATGGAGAAGCATCCCGGGTATCCGTAGTTGGCGCCATACCGAGCGCTGGAGGTGTCGTTGGGAAGGCCGTGGAAGTTGAGTTCCTCACCAGGATTGGTGTTATGAACATCGACGTCGCCGCGGTAAAGGTTATCGACTGAGTTCTCAACGGACCACTGCAAACCGAGTCAGTCAACAGCCTGTCACTAAGCCAAACATGATGGCTGAGAAGATTTACTTACGACGTTGCCCGTAGAAGGGTCCTCTGCCCAGCCGACACTGTTTCGAAGACCCCAGCCAAGTACCTCCGCCTCACCATACACAAGAGGAGCATCCGCCGCCAACAGCTCGTCAATCTTGAAGACTCTCACCTGACTGCGCACAACATCTTTATTCACAGTCTCGACGTCCAAATTGCCATCGGATCCGCCAGCCACGAGCAGCAAATTAGGATTTGCAGCGAGAGGGATCGTAAGAGTGCGGGTGGAATGAGTCGAAGTGGCACTCATACCCGTGATGACGGTTCGACGAGACCCTACAGTGCCTTTGGAGGCATCGTAGTCGTAGGCATACACCTCGCTGGGAGTAGATACGAGAATGGTTTTACCATCGGCGGTCAGAGCGATGCCGTGGTTTAGCTATGTTTAAGCCTTCTTGTTACTACTATATCCTCGCCGCTGAAGAACATGCAGGATTGGAGAAACGTACATTCGCATTGGAGATCAAGGCTTTGTCAGAGTCGATGCAGACATCTAGATCTTTGCCATCGTCGAGGACAACCCTCCTCACACCCTTGCTGCCAGCCTCGGCGATCAAAAGATTTCCCTCGGTATCGACAACGAGGTGTCGAGGGCGCTGCAGGCCGGTGCGTAGGAGCTTGAACTCGACGCCATCAGCGGTAGCGATGCTGGCCGTGGGGGTGAGGCTGCATTGTGCAGAAGTGAGGCCAACAAGAGTGGCACCGGCTGCTAGGAGTAGCTGCGATAGACGTGTCATTGTGGTCCTTTGAAGGAGTATTCGGTGTCACAAAAAAAGGGTGCGCTGTTTTGCCGGAGGAGGGCGACTAGTTGAGAAATATATATTGATGGGGGTCAATCACTGCCTTATGCATCACCACTAGCATCCCGCCCTCCCCTACCATTCACGGCAACAAATCCATGAGTGACATCATCCCATTCTTCAGAGACCGAGAGGGGGCGAGAGAGAAAAAAAGTCCCTACTCGATTCAACACATTGTCCCGTTCCCGACCCTTGCAAGACGTGACATCGTCCAGATATTGCCAAGACCACCTTCCTAGCCGTCCCTCGAGGATTCTCCACTCGGGCGATAGTGAAAGCGAAGCAAGCGGCATGCGATATAAGCTTAAATGCTTATAATGTTAAGCTGTCAGCCACCCGAACCCCCCCAGCCTAGCGCTGCTAACATCGCATCCCAAAGACACCTTTTCTCGACTCGACAGCTCCACATAGTGTGCGAAAGAATTGTATTTATACATGCATCCACAACTTGGCCTTGGAACCCGCTCCATTCTTTGCTTTATCTAACTTCTCAAGATTGCGCTAATCCTTGATCACTTGCCAAATCAGGCAACTATCGGCCGGTGCTCCGAGAGCCCAATCAGGCAGGCATTAACCACGACTCCGATGGAAGCTTCTCTATTAAAGTTTTTGACTCCAGCTATTCTCTTACTTCCCGGCAATATTCCTTAATATGAGACTTAATCTACGGATAAAGAGGGTATTATACGTCACCACATCCTCGGTAATATTGTCTGACAATGCCTGTCTCGACTAAGTTCTCACTGCTGAGTCAAGACTTTAGCCACAAGCCTCAACTGCAAATAACGCAGAGTTCTAAAGTAAATCAACCAGCTCAACGAGTTATACCTCATAGTGTACATATACTATCCAATCAGGCCATCATTCTTCTTCGTCACATGGCACGATATCTCTCATACTCGCACTCGTCGCGTTCTCCTGTCCACTGTTGATCATTTTATTCCCAGACTTACTCCTACCCTATGCAGTATGGTTGAGTAATTCACGTCATTGGTGGACGAGCTTCCATTGCATGGTAACTGAGATCTATAGAGGTCTCAAGGTCTGCCATGGACTTGTCTCGTTCGAAACGATGGACCAGTGCTGTAGACAGTCTGTGGAGATAGCTCGCTTGGCTTTCACTCCCTTGTTGACAACTTTCAAGTGCATTTTGTGCCAGGTCAATGGATCGTGCCAAGTCAGAAGCTTTTCCCAATCTTTAATATCTATTGGTGAATATGCTTCCGGTGCACGATACGACTTCTATCCGCATGCGATCTCTTTCTGGAGTTTGGCTCAGTACTCTCTTCAAGATCCTGATGGCTTCGTCAAGATTTGCCAATCGTCCTGTCTGCCGATATTTTGTAGCAAAGCTGGACCCTAGAGTGGCTAGGCATCTTGGCTAATCTGTGGATGCCATCGGTGTGGCCTACACAGCCTTTTGGGCAAGCTTGATAGAATCATCAAGATCACCCACTGACCCTGACATAAAATAGCAATTACCTATGGCGGTACTGAGATTTTGGAAAGCATGTTCTCGAGATGGGTCATCGTGTTGGGCCAGTGGAAGATTAGTTTTTACAACCTTTATCGCCTCCTCATGGTCTGATACTGATCTAGTTCTCACGTACCGCTGGCTCAGTCGGTTTGCAAGATGAAGAGATCTCCCTAATCGTCGTTGGTGATCGTGTACTGGCAATGAAGCATTTCCGCAAGAGTTGATAGGTACTGCGCTTTATGGGAGTAACCGTCTGGTAGGCTGTTGACGGACTGTCTCACATGCCCTAAACTAAGCTCAAGTTCTTGGACAGTGACGGAGCCAGTAAAAGCGACCGAACCAATCAGAACACGGCCGAAATGGTCTACGTACTCTGGTATATCCGGGTGAACATCTGGGCATTCTTTGACAGCTTCTTCAATGGCCTTGTGAGAATTTCTCTAGGTATCATGATCGTTTATATCAACAGGTCATATAGCATCTAGGATAGAGTATCGAGATAAAATAGCCGGCCTAAGCAACCCTTTGGGGCTAGCTCCGAGGCTCGACGAGCTGCTTTGATAGCATGCTCAATTGTGTCAGGGAGACCTGAATGGCAAAACTGATCCCCCAGTGTTAGGGTAAGGCTGCAGTAATAGTGCGGTAAATTGGTATCGCGATCTCATGCGACAAGTATGACAGTTTCAGCCATATCCGCTGGCTCTTCAATTGCATGTTTCTCTCTGGTATCGTGGAAGTGGTTTCGCAACACCAGTGCGATGCTGTGCATATACATTGCCAGACCAAGGTCATGCTGATCTTCGGGGCTGTTATCCAGCTCTTGCTGCACCGTGTTGCCGTACACTGCCATCGTCAGCTCAAGCATCAAGAGCTCAGAGTTAGCAGTGAGTAAACGCAAATATTCAATCAAAGGTTTTCCTGGATATCAAGTCCTAAGATGTAAGAAAGATATAAGAGGAGAGTCATCGGTCAGAACGCATTGCAGCCTAATGTGTCGTATAAATTGATATCACGTGTCTTACTCCTAGCAATAGAAAGCACAAGCCATAAATAAGTACCCTTAGAGGCTATGTAGCCAGGACACTACTGTAGTTTACTTCTCGTGGTTAACATGTAAGACTCAATAGAAGATGTTCCTCCAGCTCAGTTCAATACTCTATACATTAACTTAACCTGATGGGTTTGGTGAAAGAAGGCTCTGCAGTGACCGCTTGGCCTCAGCGACAATGAAGGCCTGGATCATAGTACAATTGCACTCTGAATGCTGCAGTAATAGACTTCTGAGATCCAGCACTTCCTCGGTCAACCTATTGCAGCGGGCCCTTAACATGGCATTCTCCCCTTGCAATTTCTCCACATAAGTTTCCATTGCCTCTGCTTCATGGTGTTTACGGTTTCGATATTTGCGCGCAATGTTCCGATTCCTCTCTCGAATACGCGAGGCTCTATCTTGTTCAGAATTCTGGCTTTGGTCGCCTTTGCAGGAGTTGCTTTGCTTTGCGACAGCTGTAGATTTGCGTGACTTGGGCTTTGCTTGCTGTTGGGTTTTGGACATTTCGCATGAGTATTCTTCTTGAGCAGGCTGGACATTGTCGTGAATGCCGTATTCTAAATATGGTGTTGCTGAGGAACCCTGGCTGTGGACTGAGTTTGCGGGAGCTTCTGTTTGCACGTCCCCAGAATTATCTAGCCATCTCTGACAGAACCAAGGATCGAGCTGAGTCATATCATTTGGAGCATTGACTAGTGCACTTGATGGATCAAGGCCATGGAAGCCGAGATGAGTATCGGGGGGTGATGGAAAGGCAGGGTACCCCGAGGGCTGATGCCACGTATTTTCGACAAAGCCAGACGGAAAAGGATCCATGGTAGTCGCTATTTAGCCAGCTCTCTTAGTTTCCATCCAAACTGCACAGAGATAAAAGATATACTTACTATGTGATGTACTTTGATACTGTTTGTGTTCCTTGTATAAGAAACTTGCAGCTGTGTAGATCAGATACTCGCAATGCTCTGCTAGTGTCCGTGCAGCCACTAAGGCCAGCCCTTTTGTATTCCCTCCATTACGCTCCCCATCAGCAGTCATGTTATCTCCTTACTCATCTCCGGTATCTGAGATGGAACGTCACACTAAGCGCAAGGGTCATGCCAGGGGTTGGTGGTCTAGACCGTCGCTTTTCCCGACTCGAATCTCAGAACGCATTCTGGACAGAAAGCGGAAACATTTTTAGCTTGCAGCTGAGAGAACCTGTCTCACCGTCATATGATGATGGCAGTAAGCCACAAATTTTTGTCTTCAACGATTCCACTTCCGAAAATGGACAGAGTCCGATGCAGTGTTGCCAATGAAGCTAAATCCCCGTTTAAAGTCTGAAGTCAACCACGTACTCGGGATTCAGGCAACGATTTAGGGGTAGTCATGGCGTTATAACCATAAGCAGCCACATGCTCACAGGGAACTAGATTATTCGGCGAACAGAGCACTGCCGCAAAGTCGGGGTTTAGGCTATCACGCCACCCGGTAATTGAGATTTCGATCCTCACATGACTTGTCACTTGATCAATCGCTTGATAAGAATAAAATGCTCAGTTTTTCGGAGTTGCGACTCCGTTGTACGGGACTCGGCGATGCAGGAAGCTTGAGAGAAGATACTGGAACTCAAGTATCCATAGCAGTGAAGCAATTATACTTCCTTGGGCTTACCCCAACGACATCAATTGTGCCACGTTAAGTGATAGAACCGGGAGTTTGGCGATACTCTAATTAAAGTCTTACGATGCTTTCAAGTGGCTTGGCTCTACTGCACAGGGTCATCTTGGGACATCCAATCATCGTTTTAGTATTAGCACTCAGCAAAAAATCAGCTACTCCCGGCAAAGCTGAAAAGGCCAAGATACGCACTCTTTGCAACAGTAAAAGAGTCAGCTTGAAGCATAAAGACAAGGGAATTCAGAGCAACTCAAACCGGGCATAAGCCCACGCATACAGTCCTTTATATAGTTCTTCATACAGCAAGCATATGGCTCTTAGACGTGTTCTGAGTGACCATCCTTGACTCATAACTATCCGATCCTGAGCAGAGGTCAAAGCTTCACCAGTGCCTCGATCTTAGGTGAAAGGAACAACAACAGGAATCGGGAGCTATGGTATGCTGGGCTCTCCAAAAGCAATGCCGAACATGAGATCGCAGCACCCTGAACGCCTCAAATGGGAATAGTTGTCAGCTCTGCCATGCCTGGGGATGACTCGACAGGGATGGGAAGTGTGGTGGTCGGCAAGGGAGGGGAGCCTGGGAAGCAACGGGCAGTTAATAGGTATGTAATTGGTTATAGAGGACTGGAGTGAAGGCTATGTTTAATCTGCACAGATCAAATAAGGTCACTGAGTTAATCTGGCTAGATCTTGATTTCCATAGCTAGCACTTGTTGTAAGGCCATTTTTGATGGATGAGAGGGCATTCCCAGTTGAATTTCGCTGTTTAAGCTTTTGGGTCCCGCTTCGTGATGACGTGTCCTACGGCCCGGTCTGGACCTCAGCCCAGCACAACCCAAGGACCGGTCTAGACCTCTCTTCACAGCCAGAATTGATTCGCTGAAGCGGGGAGACGGAACTTGCCGCAAGCCCGGCTCCCCGAAGCCCTCATGTTGTTGAAATACAATAAGCATACTTGTAGGAGGATTAACCCTGTCAAAGGGTCGCGAACGTACGATCGATCGCCAAGTCTCAGAATCGGTCGACATGGCACGCGGTAGACTACGCCACGATCTCGGGACAGGGCTGGGCCATTGAACTGGGTATTTTAATTGCTGCGGTGCTTCAAGTCGCTGCGCACCACTACAACGAGATTCATTTAATAGCCAGGAGGTGCCTGTTGTCTTGAAATCCGAACCACTAGCAAACCGATTCATCTGGCAGAGGGCCATACCAGTATAAATCGCTTGATCAAACCAACAATCAACCCAGCAACTACCACCTGCAGCTCCAAATGGCCGCTCTGGAATTCGGTCGAGCCTCCAACACCCTGCATCAAAGCGCTGATGAAAATCAGCCGCTAGTAGGTCATCCCTCACATCCTTACCGTCATCTACCCAGCACTGCTTCTGCTCTAGCTCATGATCGTGCCACCCATGTTGATCAAGAACATGAACTATACTGACTCACACCAATCAGATGCCTCTTGACCTAGCAACTGAGCAGGGTAAGTGGCCACCTCCTTCCAAGCTGACACTTGTGTCCTTACTCTTTAACAGCAACTGCCCAAACCCTCCCGTGGGACGTGGATGAGTACTTATCTGAGTACTTATCCAACTCGTCCAGTTCACCTGAGCTTCCTGATTATGTGCAAGCTTGCTACCCTTTCAACTACCTGCCGAGCCCTACAACAATGCCAAACCACGACACCGACATGTTCTCTTATACAAACAGAACAATTGAAGGTTCCTCTGCGATAGACCAACGGGCTATGTCAGCAACTCAAGCGGTTCAGGTCCCACAGATGACCGATATCCAACTTCGAGCCGCTTCACGGAAACCTAAAAACCGCCGATATAAGGTGACCACGGACACACCAGCACACGTCCGAGAATGCCATCACCTCGCCGAGAAGCAGTACCGTACCCGACTCAAGGCGCAGTTCGAGAGTCTTCTAGCAGTGCTGCCGGCGTCCAGAACAAACACCCTAGCTGATAGAGACAGCTCGCCAAGCTCAGGGCAGGTCTTGAGTAGGGGTCAAGTACTTGACCTTGCACGGGAGCGTATTCTCGAGTTGGAAGAAGAGATTGGAATCATGAGGAGCATCGCATCTAATGGATATCCCCTAGCGTGATGTGTTCTGGTATGGCACTTCTCTCAAGCAAGGGTTTCAAAGTCTTTATAGATTGGATGTTAGGGATCTTTGGACAAAGGTTTTTGGTAGCGGGGGATTAATATTTGCTCCCGCAAGTCTGGAGGTTTTGCATGACTGCTTTTGTGATATTAAGGCTGGTTGGACTAGGCAGAGTGATGCCTACGCTACGGACGAGAAAACACCTGGGAATAACATATGTGACTTTAGAGAATATGATCAATATGTTGAGATTGGTCGGCCACTAGTATGCAATGAGGGACCTCCTCTAGAATCCAGGGAAGTCGAACCTCTCCTCCGGCTCTTGGTCAATTGCCCCCTCCTCTCGCTCCAATGCCCCGAGCATACTGATATTCAGACGGTGAAGTAGCGGATCCTCCTTCAGCAACGCTACCTGAGCAATTATATCCTCCAAGTCCTGTTCTACATCATAGTACCTGCCCCTCAGCGCATCCTTCGCAATACCCGTGGCGAGAGCTACACATGACATACCAGCCAAGTGCGGCGAGCCAGTGAACCTTTTCATCCACTCTTCAAAGCGGCCCATAATTTGAGGGAACTCTCCAAGCGCGCTATCTTGATGGCCATCTAGTGGCGTAACGCGTTCCGTCAGCATATGTCAAGAAAATTGATAGGACCAAGTGTTCACTGACCTGCTGTCTTCATGCCCGAACGCACCGCGCCTGGATGGATCGCGTATAGATTGATGTCAGATGATGGAGCAACTTCATCAACTTCGGCCTGGAGGACGCTCGTCAACTTGATCAGAGCAGCCTTGCTGGTGCAATAACTAATGTTGAATGGGAAGTCTACAGTAGCCGCCTTGGAAGCGATATTGATCACGCAGCCTCGGCGTCTCTCAATAAAGCCCGGTAACACTAAACGCATCAGGACGAGTGGTCCGTTGAAGTTGATCGCCATGTCCCGAAGGAAGAGAGCAGGATCCTGCTTATGGAACTGTGTATGCGCTTTAGCTTAATTCTTATGCCTGGGAAAATACTTGGGACAGGACACTTACCACGCGGATACCAACAACTCCAGCGCCATTAATAAGGACATCTATATCACCTACAGTGGAAATTGCCTGTTGATATCTATTAGTGACTATCCCGTGGCTCATTGTTGGGCACGGCATACTTGTTTCACCAGCTCCTCGCATTCATTGGGGTTCCCGACGTCGCAGCGATGATAGTGTACTGCATCAGCACCAAGATGCAAAAGCCGATCCTTGGTAAAGTCTGGCAGGGCAGGCTGTATATCGGATAGGAAGAGACTGGCACCGGCAGTAGCAAAGCATTCAGCGGTCGCGCCGGCAATGGTACCCAGAGCACCTACTAACAGTTAGATAACAAGAACAGCTTTTTCGACGAGCATAGCCCGTTTCCAAGCTGTGTACCAGTGATTAGAACATTCTGTCCTTTTAAGGAGTTTCTGAACTTTGATGGATGAAGGAAAGGATAGATCTCATTGTGAATGTGGGGGGGCTGCTGTCCTGCCATATTGATAGCAATTGTGAAGTTGGAAGCTAGGAAGTATAGTGACAGTCTGATGGCCTTCACACTACATCAGAACAACCAAGTCGAGTCTTTATAGTTCGTAGATCCACTATCTAGTGCTGACAGCTGGGTTCCTTAACAGTGACGAAAGGTGTTCACGGGTCCACCATGCAACCAGGGTAGAGTTCCCGAACACTGGGCCAGATCCGATACCCTTCCGACTTGATTATACACCATCTTGAGGAAATGACAGGTGAACAGCGGATATGGTGGACTCTAGGTCAATTCGGAATGCGTACCGGTTTACGTAGCTTGAGAGTACCTTGTTTATCTAAACGCGCTACTTATCTAGTCGCCTCGGGTTTGCCTCGGCCTTGCCGTTGCCAACCAAGATCACCTCCTCGACATTTTACACATTAATCCTCCCTTCTTCTCAGAAATACCCACGCTCAATGTCTCAACACGTTCTTCCGGGTGGAGCATCTCCAGTTTGTAATTTCTCAGTACTGTAGAGAGCACCTTCAAAATGTTCATCATCGCCAGGTTCTTGCCTATACACATACGATGCCCAGTACTGAAAGGCGACAAGTAACTCTGGAGCTCCTTGCCGTTGGGTCCGAGGAAACGATCTGGGATAAACTGATCGTGGTCTTTGCCCCAGACCGATGGGTTGTGGTGAACAACGTGGTTTAGAGCGAAGACAACGGTCTTTCTCATATTAGACTTGGAATTCTTTTAGAAAGTTGCTCAGTCTCACCTTCTGAGGTACTTGTTGTCCCTGGATCGTGAATCCACCCAGAGTCATAATCTTCCGAGGCAATGGCATGGTGAACACTGGGTTGATTCTGAAATTTTCATGTACGCATGCCATAGTGTAAGGTATGTCTTTCTCGAGGGCCGCGAAGGGAATGACTTGACCTGTATGACTAGACAAGTTCGAGTCTAATTCTTCAATTACCTTGTTCAACATCTCGGTGTTCTTCAACAGATGGGAGAACAATAGTGTCAGTGTTCCAGAGGTTGTATGAGATCCAGCGACACTGCAGCTTGTGAGAATATGGCAGGAAACATAGACAAAATCACTTACACCATTGCAAAGGCCTCGGTATTAATGTCCAACTCAGTAAGCTTAGACCCAGTCTCAGAGTCGACGGCCGCCAGTAAGGACGAGAGAAGATCCTTACGATCGCTGGTTCCAGCCTCAATTCTTTGCCGGACGCACGCCGCAGTTAGGTCCCGAAGCTGCGCACGAGCGTTGAGTAGGCGTTTGATCCATCGATTGGGGATGAAGGGTAGAACCTTCTTGATCCACGGGAGAGCCTCTGGCGTCATCCCCATCAAACAAGCAAGATAGATATGGTCGTTGATGGGTGGTAGCCGGGATACATCTCTCTCATTCTGCGAGTCGAAACTCCTGCTGAAAGCGAGCTCACCAAGCACGTCAAAGACGTAAAAGGCAATCATGTCCTTCAGATCAAACTCCTGGTTAGTGTCACAGAAATTATCAAGGCTTTTTCTAAGTTTCAGGATATGGCTGTCAACGAAATGCTCCATCTCCTTGATAGATTGCAGGGAGAAAGCATGGGCCATTTGGCGACGCCTGATGGCGTGAATCTGATACTAGACTTAGTTAAAAGCCCATTTATGGACAAAAGTTAGCATACCTCTTCATCTTGTGTTCCGAACAAGTTAGGATTGAAAGCCGTAAACCCATCGTAAAACCCTGTCTTCTGTAATTGTCGGCCTGCCTTGTAGATGGTATTAACGGCATCGGGATTTCGAAACGACAAGTCATTTGGCCCGACCCGTACGACTTCGCCATACTGCTCATGCAGACGAACAAGCGTATGAGGGAGATGTAGGTTCCAAAGATTGTATGTCTTCCACAGGTTGGTGAGCGAAGCGAGGGGCGGACCAGGGTACTTGGCGAGCGGGTGGAGGTAGCGATAGTAAACAATGTATCCAAGCAACAAGAAGCCGACCACGGTCGACGTTTGAAGAAGCATTGGCAGGCCAATGGCCCAGTTGGTAAAAGATTCAATCTTGAGTGACATGTCAGCCATGGAATGTATAATAAACGTAAGGAAGAAACAAGAAGTTATAGCTCCCGCGTTTATATTTACTTTACATGATCTACAGGCTCATCTGCTTACACATCTATCCCGACTTACAGCTTCATTCGGGAAGCATGGAGGCGGAACTAGCGTTCTTGAACACCACGGAACTAGCGTGTGTTCGGAACTAGTGCATATCCCCGCAAATTTAACTGCCGATAATTTAGATTCAAGACCGTCGGATAGGAAAAAGCATAATATAGAGACCTAGAGAGCTTTTCGTCAGTCTTGCCGAGGGTATTCAAGAACGACTTCTATATCTTATCTCTAGTATCCTTACTTTCTTTATTAACCATCACTTCAAGCATTTAATACCCAGAGTTCAGTCAGTGATTATTGCTAAACAGCTTGCTATATAGAGTAAGCTCCTATACTTGGGTAACGTCTTCATTCGAGGGATTCATGTAGAAGAAATGAAAAATCAGGGAATCCATCAACCCCAAGCCCCAATTCAGATGAGAACATGAAGTCTCCGGACAAGGAATCAAAGGGCAGTGTCGAGTTGAATATTAGATCAATTGGTGAGCCCGGCAAAGAACAATCCCTTCCACGGTCTTCGTCAGGTCGTGTCTGAAGTTCACTTGGCAAGGCTGGATTTAGCACGCTGTTCAACCTTTCGGGAAGCTCTCGTAAACCCTGCAGTCGCTGCCATAACCGGAGCATCGGGGGTGACCTTATGCTGAGAAGCTCAACAAGATCAAGCGCTTGGTCAAACTCCGTTTGCACGGTATTCCAGAACAGGCCGTGGGCATGTACAACTGCGAGCAGAATGTTTCCAAATGCTGCAACTAGAAGGTGTTTGAAGAAGAGCACATGGGCGAATATCAAGGTTCTGTGAGTACTTAGTCTGCAAAGCGTGGAGATCGCGTCCTTGGCCAGGGCTACTGCGGCATGAGCCTTGGTTTCGTGTTGGCGGATGCGAGATATAGACTGCAGCACAGGCCGGAATATCAAGTTCCGAAGGAGACTCTGGCGAAGATACAGAGCTGCTTGGATGAAGAGGGACGTTGAGAATGGTTCGCTTCGACCATGGCTTGCGTCGAGCTTCAAGGGTTGTGGCAGATCGTCATACCACTGGCTAGCCTTGACATCCAGGTGCTCAATATCATCCTCGTGCACCTCTGCTCCGCTCTCTCCGTCAATATTCATGACTCTCCATGCACGACCTACGAGCTTAGTCCATTGGAGCAGACAGTGGAGTACAGGGTCCGAATTGTCCTAAAGAGGCGTAAATAAACAAGCTTCCCTTTTTGTAGCCTTGCCACCAACCTGCAGAAATAGCGACTGGTCCACGTAAGAGTCTTGAACAGAGTAAGGAATGCCCTGGCCAATGCAAATACGTCTTTCAAGCATGTATACAGACCAAAAGACATTCAACGCAGTCGTTTGATCCTCCCGATTCGTAAACACCTTCTTTATAGTTGTATGTCGATGTAGTCCTATCTCCAAGCAAAGTCTGGCCGCAAGCCCAATCATCCTGCCAGTTCGTACTTCATCGTCAAGTTGATAATGGTAAATGGCCTACAGAGCCAATTAGTAGTCATTCTGGAATAGTGACAGAGCTGCTGACAGTCAATACCAACAGCTGTATGCCGCTGATGCCACTTGGGTTCCATATCAGGCTCTCCACTGCTTCTGTTGTACTCTGAAACAGCCTCTGAGCCTGATCGTTTCTACCACCATTCTCCATTACTTTGCTAACAGCGAGGACAATCTTCAGCTTGTTAGTCTCGTCATTCAAAAGAGCACCTGTCGCTAGCTCTCTTCTATGAATGTGTGTCCCGGTACCGATGGGTCCTATTACTGTATATACTCTGTCGATCGTAGCTATGAGCTTGTCCTCGTGCAGAAAAGGGTAAAGCCTGCCCATATTAGTAAACCATTTCTTAGCAAGATTAATAGCCTCCGTTCTAGGTATATCCCACAAAGGATCCATGGTTGCAAGCTTTATGAAAGGGCCATAATTCGAGAAGTGGGATGGGACCTCTACAATGCCACCAGAATCACAACTCAGCTTGCTAAGAAGAGCAGAAGGCATGCCCATCTCCCTGAGGTTACTGCTAACGGCTTTGAAGGCAAATTCGGAGCTCGACGGGCCGCAGAATTCGGGAACGCTTTGCAAAGTGCCTGGCGCAATTCGGGCTTTCTGAGTCTCGCTGCAGATGAGAATTGATTCATTTGTATCAGTTGTTTTACCGGAACTGGTGGCATGTACAGGCGCGGTAAGTGTATTCCGAGGGCTCTCCCTACTCTGAGATATTAACGTGATTTTCTGCTAGGATCGTGACGACGCACAAGGCTGGCTTTGGCTGACTCTGCGGCATTTCATACACGCATATCCTACGCAGCGAAGAACATCTCCTACATGGCTGTTCACCTTTCAGCTGGACTTAGCATTATTACAAAACTTAGAGCTTGAAAGACTTACCGTCGCACTTGGTCTTTCTTCGTCTACAATAGGTGCTAGAACTGCAGTCAGCTAGATGTATGGTGCATTGTGTGGCGTGGACGGTGGGGTACCTACCAGGCCTGATTGACATATTGACCTCGTTTAGACCGGGCAGTCCTAGGCGCTCCTTTGTGATCCTCACCCATAATGATCACCTTTGTGTAGTCTTGGGGATGAGAAACCAAAGGCGGCGGAGTGGACAAGGATACTTGAGGGGAGGGAAAGGCGGCATTTTGACCAACCGCCGCAATGTCGCATTTCCGATGCGGGGGAACTCAGTTCCTACAGTGCGTAGGTATAAGCGAAGATCAGCAGATCAGGTCAGAGCGCACGTATAGACATTGACTCACGGAGATCAAGTCAATTCATAAAAGCCGCTTTCCCTTCAGGGATCTCCTAAGGTGATTGAACTTTTGTCTTGTGTACTCCGCTTCCGGGCGGCGACCGGCATAAGAGCCAACTAGAGACCGCCGTTTCCGATGACGACAATGTAACAAGCGCCTAAAGATTTACCTCGGAGTTTTATTCCGCCCCTAATGACCCCCTCCCCACCCCAGATCGGGTCGCAATTCCTCAAACCGAAACATCACTGGATACAGCACTCATTTGGTTACAATGAAGCCCCTCAAAGCATGCACCGAATGCCGAAGAATTAAGCGGAAATGCACCCGCCAAAACGGGCGGATCGGAGACCCATGCGACCAGTGGCAGATGAAGAATCTCAAGTGCACTTCCTGTTTGACAAACGTCACTGCCCAAAGACTTTCCCTGCTGCCAAATTTGACTACGGTTGATATCCCAGTCGATGTCGCTACTCGTCTTGTTTATCACTACCTCACCAAGCTCCATAGTCGACCCCATAGCTTGTTCCACCCCGCTACCCTGAAGAAACAGGTACAGGATGGCTCTGTCAATAAAGCGCTACTGCTGGCCATTTGCAGTATGGGTGCTAGATTCGACGCCCGTGAGAATATTAGGTCGTTGGAAGACACATACATTGGCGAATCCAAGCGTTTACTTCTGGCGGACTTGGACAACATCTGCATCGAGAATGTGCAGACATGTATTTTAATCGTTAACCTCTACGCTGCCCACCTGAACCCCTCTTCTGAAGCCCTATTCTTCCGTAAGTGGTTCACCCAAATTCCTCTTAGGCGGCTACTTACCAACCGTTCACAGGCATCGGTGTCAATCTGCTACAAATCATGGAAGCCGACACTTTAGCGACCGAGACATTGATCGACCGTGAGACAAGGATAAGGGCGTGGTGGACGCTGTACATGGCCGATCGCTGGTCATCTTCCAGTCTTGGACTAACCCTACAGATCCGAGACACCGATATTGCCGTTGATCTTCCCATGCACGAGCTCATCTTTGAGTCTATCCCCAGACGAGACGGAACTGAAGGTCCCCTGACAGCCGGGACTTTGGGCGCACAAGATTTCTCTGGTTCGCCTGTTTGGACCGATCAAGGATCTCAAGACGCAAAAGTCTCGAAGAAGCTGACCGACTGTGAAAAGCAAGAAACGTTTGAGGAAAAGATCGAAGTTTGAGGCCACCAATTCTTTATTTGAGCTACTGTGTAGTTGACTCCTTTACAAGCTATGTAGTCTTCAATTAAGGCCCAGTTGATGCGCTTGATCTGATGCAGGTAACGGCAAGAGAAGGGCCTAATTGATATAAACAGTCTATCATCATTCCTTGAGCTTAAAGTATCGCGCAAAGAACATTGAGTTGGCAGCAAGAATAACAGGCACCACGCTGACCATCTCTCCCAAACCTGCATACCGAGGCGGGATCCTGAATTCAACCCAAGCGCCGCTAGCCATCGTGATCGCCAGGATATTGTAAACAGCAGACCATACAAAGTTGAAGTACATGCGCTGGAATGAGACTTTGCTGATATCAAGAAGGAAAGGAATCCCTTCAAGGCCGTTCAGAAGGACGACATCTGCTGCACCTTGTGTCACATCGCTGCTTGTCAAACCACCTCCCATCTGGGCGCCAACATTGGCTTGCGCTACGGCGATAGCGTCATTCGTGCCATCGCCACAAAAGAGGACACGTTTGCCCTGATCCATCAGTGAAGCCACATAGTCTCTCTTCTCAGGCGGAGTACGCTCACCAACCACGTTCTGGGGAGAGATACCAATAGATGCTGCCACAGCTTGGACAGCCTTGATCTGATCTCCAGAGACAAGGTGAACGTTGATGTTGCGAGACTTGAGCTCAGAAATAACTCGCACTGCTTCTGGGCGGATCTGAGCTGAGAGGCCAAAGACGATAAGAGGAACAGAGTTACGAGTCACGACAAGAGTAGTGAGACCACCATGCTGAAGGCGCGACACATCGTCCAGTTTATCAGCTCCAGTCCATCGAGCATTGCCGGCTCTGAGGGTTGAGTCCAAGTAGTCAGCCTCGACTCCAGCGCCTGGAACAACTTGAACATTGACCACCTCGGGCATGGCCTTGACGGACTGTCCTTCTAGATGCTTCTCGACGGCAGCTGAGACAGGATGTTTACCTCCAGAAACAAGAGCCTTGGCCAAAGCAAGGTTATCTGCCATGTCCCCATTTAGATTAACCTGCTCAGTCACAGCGAGCTCGGCCTCGGTGATCGTACCAGTCTTGTCAAAGACAACATCGGTAGTCTTGCGTGCTCCCTCAGTAGTATCAGCCGATTTGATGATGATACCACCTCGAGCTGCGATACCACCAGCGACGACGAGAACCATGGGAACTGCAAGACCAAGAGCGCAGGGGCATGCGACTGCGAGGGTAGCCACTGCGTAGGTGATAGCGTTGCCGACACTCTTTCCAGCATCGTAGTTGAGAACCTCCATACCACAAGCGATCCATATGACAAGGACAAGAACAGCTACAGTAGCCATGGCGGGGACAAACCAGCCAGCGACTTTGTTAGCGAGGTCTTGAATCTCAGGTCTTGACTTGGCAGCCTCTTCCACAAGCTGAGCAATGTCGGTAACGGTGTTCTTCCCAGGAAGACGCGTCAACTGAACAGTGACAGTACCGTCTCCATTAACAGTACCCGCAATTAAGTCACTGCCCTTCTGCTTAACAATAGGCAGTGTCTCTCCCGTAAGCATCGACTCATCTACCTCAGTCTTGCCAGAGAGCACAACACCATCAGTAGGGACTCTCGAGTGAGGCAGAACCTTGAACACGTCTCCGTATTGAAGAAGACGAGCGTCAATCTCACGATCCCCTTCCTTCTCGACGAGCACAGCAATGTTGTTCTGCTTAGATCTGAGAGATACAGCCGAAACAGCTTGGACACGAGCGAAAGCTGCGATGAGGCGACCAACGAGGATGAGCGTGATAAGCATGGTGCTAGTCTCGAAGAATTGCCCCTCGTCAAGAGGTTTACCCGCCATTTCAAAGCTAAACGCAACAACAGAGTAGACGTAAGCAGCGGTGATACTAACAACGACAAGCATGTCCATCTCAACCGTTCGACTGTACCAAACAGCAGATATAGCAGGGCGGTAGAACTCGGGGATAGCGATGCATTGGACAAGTGTACCCAGGATTAGAGAAACGATCCCCTCGGTCTTCTTGTCGACGAGGTTCTCACTCCATGAGACTACCGCGACGGGGATGGTGAGGGCAGCGGCGAGGAGGGTCTTTGTGAGTTGATCCCAGAGACGACGGCGGCTGTTTTCGAGTTGAGGGTCTCCACGGGGTTCAGCCAGGCCATTGCAATTGTCTTTAACTGACTCCAACAGGTCTCGGGCTCCGATTGTAGTCGGTTCATAAGAGAGACGCACTGTCTTCTTGTCAAGCGACTGAACATCCGTGACGCCCAAAGGTGGATTGTCAATAAGCCCCTTGCTCTGTGCAGTCGTAGCCAAAACATCGACGTAGTAATTCCCGCCGATGATCTTGCTAAGCATAAAGCCACTTGCCCCAGATACAAAGCTGAGTACCTCTCCAGCATTGGTGATAGATGCATCAACGTCGAACTCTCCTTTGCCCATGACAAAGTTGACCTGAGCATTAGAAACACCAGTCATACTGCCAAAGATCCGGAGCAACTTGTCTGCACAAGAGGTACAGTCCATACCACTAACAAGAAAGCCCACTGTCTCAATATTCGCAGCGTTCTCAACATCAACCTGCTTACTCCCTGCCCCAGAGGGTTTGAAAGCGGGGATGACAGGTGCAGCCTTCTTCTTTGCATGTTTGCTTCGATGCTTTTTGGTTGGGGTCGTTCGGGTGCTCATGCAGCATGTTTCGAGGGATGTCATTCCCTGCTCGATGGCGCTTCGGCAGATGCAGCGGATCTGTTCGAGGTAGCTGCTGTACTGGTTGAAAGCAGCTTCGAGATGGGTACCGCAGGCTGTGTCGGTCTTGTGAAGGCCATGATCATGTTCATGGGGCTGGTCCTGGGAGCCTGTTCCTGTTAGGTATCCGGTGACGGTGTGCTAGGGAAATAAGGTACCTTCGTGGTCGGGATTGTCGTCACAGGCTTTCTTGCACTCGAGGGCGGCAATGGCATAGATGCACTTCTCTACAGTGATAAAAGTATTAGATGAAGTTGAAAGGCGTCGTAATTGGGGGAAGAGATCCCACCACTGCAGTGTTCCTCGCTGCCGCAGCAAGTCGAAGCTTGTGAAGTGATGCTAGAAGCATCGGAGTGACTGTCACAGCATCCTCCATGTTCGTGCCCGTGATCTTCGCCTTCAGCATGAGTATGGCCATGTTCATGTTCATTGGATCCATCATGCTCAACCGAAGGAGAGTCGATTCCATGATCAGTATGCGTGTGGCCATGGTCCTCCAAGCCGGCACTAACATGCTCAGCCTGAGACCCGCAACAAGATGCACCCATGGTTTCGTAAAAGATGGAGTTTTTAAAAGGGAGTAGTAAAATACAATACAAAGTGTGATTCTAGAGAACCTCAAACTGGAGAGAATTTTATCTTCATTAAATACTCGAAACATCGTGAGTTGCAACTCACGCTGAACCTGTTTGTTCGTGTTCCGCGGATGGCTCCACCACCGCTTAAAGTCGCCGCGCTCCGTTTCCGCGCCGCGATACTCCTCGCTAAACCGTTTTGGATTGTGAAACAGGAGGCGCGGGGACTTTTTTTTCCAATCAGTCATTTCGTACAACATGCTGAGGATAACCTCGTGACTGCATTTACGTCATTGAAGCATCGGAAGAGGATTGTTTAATTTGGAAGTAGACAAGCGTTGGGTATATTGCTAAAAAGCTTGTCGGGTGTTCATAAGTCATAATCGTATAGTAATCATCACGCTGAGATGATCCGTTGCGCCTCTGCTATCGCGGCCTTTACTTGATCGACTGTCCTGAAACACGCACAAGCAGTTGTCATGTCAACTTCCTTCGGACATACCTCTGTTGGATGTTTCGTTGTCGGTAGTGACTCTGTATTCGAGCAGCTCGTCCCCGTCTCGCAGTTTTCGTGACCTTCGGTGTGAAGTTGACTCTGTCTCGTCGCCAACCCTTCGCCCAGTTTCACAAGACAATCCAACTCCCCTTTCAGACTCGCTTGAAGAAAAGCAATGTAACTCGGCCCCTCGAGGGAAAGCTCTACCATGTCCCGAGCATCTGGTTGTTGTCCCACGACAAGACGGATCAGTGTACCAACTGAGGACTCGGTTCGTTGCTTCTGTACGTAGAAGAAGTCGCCGTATGAGGAGCCGATGCTGGATAGAAGAGAGCCCAAGAGATAAACGTTTCGCGATGTACGTGGGCTCTTGATGGACTGGAAGCAGACTGTGCATTCAAGAATGGTCCTTGCTGAGGCGAGAGACTGCTTCAAGACTTTGAGGGTCTGGAAGGTCTCCAATGAGCTCTCGATGTCGGAGAAATGCTGGTTGACCAACTCGATACAAGAGCATTTCTGAGAAAAGGTCCCTGGTGTCGCTATCCTCTCAGTGTTTTGAGATGTCGGCGTCATGTCCATCGTCTTCTCCGTGGTTCCTGGGTAAACCCCATTCTGGTCCTGCTGCATCGCCGTCCCATTAAACAAATCTGACGGCAACGCATCCTGTCCCTGCGCATTGTCCTGCTCCGTCGAAAAGCCCATGTCAAAAGCCGGCAACGGCGTCCCCAAGTCATCAAGAAACTGATCCATAAAGTTCCCCGTATCCATAACCTCTGGCGACGCAGCCATGCCCACCACGCCACTCCCTCTATACCCCAGCGGCTGCCCCCTTCTCGGCCTCCCTATAGTCCTCATAGGAGAGTACTCGCACGTCAAAGCAAAGTGAGAACATCGTTCGCATAAAGGAGTGTGGCGAGAACATCGGACTTTTCGCTTGCCTATACGTCATTTCATCAGCTGATGATGGAGGTACAAAGAGGGGAAAGAGAGAAAGAGACTGACGGCAGGGATCGCAGGCGCGGTGCTGGGTCTTGTCACTTATACCATGAGGGTTCATGCCTGCGGTACTAGACTAGGGAGCAGATCATATATAGTATAGTAGCGCGTGTTGTGCGTTTGCGTTTGCTGGTTGGTTTTTTGGCGACGGGTGCGGCCATCAAGGTTCTCTCCCGAGCCGCTTTTGCCAAGCGGAAAAAGCTGGGAGTTAAGGGGCGGAACGGAGCGGAGACTTTTCTTGCTGTTGATTGGTTCCTTAACAGCATACAGCGGGTCAGGTCGGTCAGCAGGGGTGAAGGTGAAGAATATTAACAGATATCGATCAATCGATAAGATCAGAGTTGAATTCAATATGGGAAATGTAAAAGTCTACCTAGGTTATGGCCTGCTTTAGCTAGCTGGTCTCTTTGCCCTTATCTTGGTGCTTATTCTTATAGTTAGCAATTATGAAGACTGATTGCGAATACTTTCTAGCTTACCCTGAACTCCACAGTCTCAACTCAGTCACGCGCTTTATCAGCTTGCTCTTCAGCATTAGGTTACCAAAAGCGACATACTAACTCGAACTACCAGGCTATTTTAATAGTAAGAATTAGCGCTCTATAGATTATAATTAATATTTATATAGAATATAAGTAAGTACTTTACTTAAATATAAAAAGAAAGTTACTCTTTACTATAAAAACTTTTCTTTAGTTATTCTTATAATTTATTAACTTATAAAAAAGCAATAAGCTATTTCTAAATGTTAGTTAGCGCTCTTAAAGAGACCTTAGCTCTTAATATCTACCTACTGGGGCCTAGGTATTTAATAAAATCATTTCTAGATAAGTAAGCCATATCAAGCCGACCTGGGCATGTCAGGTGACCAGCTCGCCAAGTGCAAGAATGATAGCACGTGGTGGTCTCCATTCCTAGAACGCCTTACAGGGCGTCCAGGGATTTCTAGGGACAGCTGGTATCATCGTTTAGATGCTGGCAAAGTGGGGCAGAGCGGATTAATACATGATCCGGGATGCTTTGGCTGTTTGCTAGACCCTGCTAACCAGGTAAAGTCAAACCAAACTAAACCAGATCCGCCAGGCCCAACATCTCTCTGAGATTGGGCATGCGTGGCATTAAACAAGCGCCGAGTCATGCTCAGGTGACGTAACTGTTACATTCTGATAGGAGGGAGTAGTGAGACCCTAGCGGCTAATGCGAACGGAGTACAGTATGCCTTAAAAGGCTGATCATTATAGCCTGCATGTCCCTTGGGCGCCAGCATAACAAGCTTCGCGGGGCATTTGCGGGGGCCTCCACAGGAACTGGATGCGATTGAAGCTGACCGTTACGCATTTATCATTTGCCGTCTAAGCTGGAATATACCCTTGAAGAAACGATGGCTAGTTATTATATAGTACACCGCGAGATGAGAAGTTGAACTTCCACTGTCGCGGGGTCGTTGAGTTGAGAGATTGGTCTCCATAGGCTATTGTTCTTGGGTCGTCATCCATCGAGACCTTCAACACGTCCGTGTGACAGGTCTCAATCCCTGCACTCTCTGTGACGGAATTGTGCTTAGCACCCTCCCCAACAAAGGACTCAACGTGTCGCTGGCGTTTGGGAGTGACAACTGGCAAGGCGTCCCGTTGTGATAAAACATCGGTGAGCTCGGAATGCGTTAACTTCCGGGAGCTTGATCTCTCTGGTGTGACTGATTCTGAGTATAAGATGTGCCAGAGAACCATCACCAGCGGCCAAGATGCAGGGCAGACACCCAGCATCCCAACTTCACGACGCCCTTGGCATCTAACAGAATTTACTCTTTGCCGAGTGTCGCCAATACCTGCATCGCAACTGCAATCATAACACGAGAACGATAAACGAGAACAAAAGCAGGGTATGCATTGTCTTGAGAGTGAACATACTAGTATCGCTAATAAACATCCCATAGCTTGATTAAGCTGCAATATCACAATGCCTCCCCAAAAGTCTACTCCTCAAAAGGCTACCCCAAAGGCTATTCCAAAAGCCACTCAAAAGGCTACCCAAAAGTCTACTGCTGAAAAGTCTACTCCTCAAAAGGCCACCTCTCAAAAGGCTACCCAAAAGTCTACTGCTCAAAAGTCTACTCAGAAGTCTTCTGGCGAAGGCACTGAGTCGCCTCCAGATGACAAGGGCAACTGGTACAACCTCTGGGAAGCACTGGCTGGGAGCGCGAAAGGAAACACGAATACTGTTCGAGGCAGTGGTAACAATACCATACTAATTGGAACCGACAACAAGAATGAGCTCGACGGCAACAAGAACCTTGTTGCAGAGCACGGTGCAAGAAATGAGAACAAATCCAAGGGCCATTGGAACAAAATTGGGCTGAAGGGTGAAGATATCAGCCACGCTCCTGAAGAAAGCATCAACAAACGCGTCATCCACCTGACGAACTTGTCCAAGCCTAAGAAAGGCTCGACGACTGGAGACCAACAAAGAGGCAACAAAGGGAATGACATCGTGGCAGATCGGCTTCAACGGATCCGTCACATGTGCAACGGCTATTTGTCTGAAGGGTATAATTGGGATGAAGTTCCGTAATCACGTCATAAATAAACTCCATTGACCGACATGCAAACAAGTATTGAAGTGTTCCATCGATCGATCTTTGTCTCATCGGCTCAGCGCTTTGTATACAACGAAAGCGACGGCGACAATGCCCACAATCTTGACTGTTGAGGGCCTCGAATCCGAATACATGCTGTTGTCATCTCCCGTGACATCGTTAGTATTGCCTGGGCCCATCGACCTGGCGGCGTTCGAGTGGCCCCTGATGATGTTTCTGTTCACGGCGCCCTGGCCTGCCTCGAACAGATTCATTGCGATAGTGTTGATTGAACGGAATACCTCTAGGAACTGCGCAGCGAGTGATTGAGGGTCATTAGCCCTTGCAACTGCCCGAGGAGTCTCGGATGATGAGTCTTCGGGGGATGAAGGCGTGGCGGTTCCTGTAGGTTGAAGAGCCATGTCTGAGTCGTCGTCGCGATAGAACGATCCCAATGGTCCTCCCGACCTCTGGTCTTCTTCTAAAGTATTGATCGTCTCGACCTCTTCTGGAGGATTTATCGTTTGGACTGGACGTGCCATAGCACGGGACTGTTGTTTTGAGAATGTCGTTAGCAATGGTACTAAATGCTGGGGGTCAGCCGAAGCAAAGAGTCGGGGCCATGTTAATCTCTAACGGACCTTGTTTGCTGCTTGTATTCAGAAGGGGTACGACCTTCCTCAACCGAAGTGACACGGCAGTTCAATGGACGGGGGAGAAGACAGCGTGGTAGAGGTTGAATTGCGCGCAGGTTCAGACTGTTGTCGAGTCGAATCTACCGATGTTTGTGATGATATTTGACATTTGGATCACCATGAAGCGTGAATTTATATTTCGCTGTGGCCATTCATTCTTTCACCGTTGCTCCTCCCCGAGACCGACATTTGGCAGATTAACTAGATATCTCATGTTTGAGATACCAGCTGAGGAAACAGACTTCTGCCTTGCCTTCTGCCTTACCTGCAATAAAGAAAGGCCTGGGGATGGACGGCGTTTACGCCTTGAGGCTGTGTCTGTCTGCCTCTTCCACATGCTCAAAACATGAGGCATTTTCCGCCACATCCTTGGTCAACCAACATCTTTTTGTGAATCTGCATGATATGGGCAGGCCTCACAGTGCTTAATGCAGAATCCCATTGGATAGAAATGTGACAGAGTCTGGTCACGCGCCACCTGCTGATTTTTCTTACATGTCATTTTCCTTTTCAGTAGAAAAGAAGGGACATGAAGCCCAAAAGGACAACCATTGCCGATGAATTTTGAACAACCATGAATTCAACCTTCTTAGTTCCTTGGAACCAATTCCCCAATGCTTCGAAGATTATTTCACCAATCCTACCCGGTATGACTGACATTCCCTCAGTCCTTGCGCTGGCTGAAATGCCAAGTCACGATATCTGACAGCCTGATTCAGCCGCAGCAAGAGGGCACATCACCCCAGAACTTCCTCGAGATTTTATTTGAGGGGGAAAGCCCAGAGATTGAGTAAGCGCTCACTAAACAGGTTTTCCACGTCAGCTCATGCATTGCGTGTAGTATCGTTGCTGTACACGGCCTAAACCCGCTCGACCGCCCAAATCAGGCAAGGACTACGTGGACAACAGGAGGGAGATTATGGTTAAAGGACTTTCTGCCGGTTAGAATTCCTCGCTCGAGGGTAATGTTATTTGGCTATAATTCAAATGTTGCGTTTGGAACTTCAACAGCAGGATTGGCTGAACAAGCCGACAATCTTCTGAACCGATTATCGTCAAAACGAGCTGTTAGAATGCCTCCCATGAATGATTGCGACCGGATTCTGACCTAGAGTCCAGGGTGCTCCGGACCGCCCGGTTATCTTCGTGTGCCATAGCCTTGGCGGCTTGGTAGTCAAGCGGGTCTGTGTCACCTCCCCTTTTATCCTTGGAGGCCTGAGAGAATTGACCGTCATAGGCACTTTCCACTTCCAGAGGTGACAACACATACTGCAGTATCTTCGACTCAACCTTTGGCGTTGTCTTCTTCGGCACACCGCACCATGGCGGAAACGGCGCAGGCCTCGGAGCTATCGCGGCATCAATCACTCGAGCTGTTTTGGGAAATCCGTCAAACTCATTCTTGGAAGCTCTAACACGAGAATCCAACTTTCTTTCAGTTATTACGGACGACTTCAGCCAACTCCTTGAGAAGCTGTATTTTATAAGCTTCTTCGAAACGAGACCGCTCGGGAACACTCGCCAGGTGTGCCGCCATGACAATATTTAGACTTAGACGTGTAGGAATCAGCTAACACCTAAAAGATAGTAGTAGATCGAACTTCTGCGACATTGGGGCTTGGACGTGAACGTGAGAAACAGATCGCTCTGGACGCCGACCATGCCCGAATTTGCAAGTTCGCCAATTCCGATGACCCGATGTACCAGCAGGTCGAAGACAACATAGCACAAATGGTCGATGCAGCTATTTCGAAGACGAAACAAAAGAATGAGGACTCAAAAAAGCGACTTGACAATATCACGGCAATTCTAGGGAGCGATAATAAGGTAGCCCAGCATGGACGGTCGAATAGTAGTCTCGTTACAGGCGACGTCAACCACACACAACAATACGGCGACAACAACAAAAGTACAGTAGAAGGCCGAGGGAATGTCACGATGCAGATTAGCAGTAACGAGTATTATGGACTCTGGGAAACATTGCGTGGTTACTTTGTGACCCAGCCCGTTGGCCCGTGGATGAATAATCAGCCATTGGAAAACAACCCAGAGGCTAGATAGAGAGAACATGATTCCCAGGCCATAAATTCACGCATGGTAAGGGTTCATATGATGAGGAATCTCCATTGACCTGGGACCAACTCAGCACTTCTGAGCTTATAAATAAAGATATGTAGCCAAACCACTTACGCGCACTTCAAGACCGCTAAATGTAAAGTGTGTATACTTGGCCTCTTTATCTAATTTCTCTATAATCCTTATATTATCGTCTTATGAGAACGACTACAAGTTGCGTGAATGACATTGCTGGATTGGGAGTTCACGATACCACATTTCGCGGAATACGGTACTGGATTCATCGGAGGCCCCACGTTTCTCAGCATTCTCAAGACACAGCACTTGCCTCACTCACCGAAACCGCGGGGTTAAGGTTATGTATCTCGACTTACCTGGGCTGACTAGTGGGACAGCATGACGTAGATCTCTGTCTTGAAGATTGGTCTCAACTGCTGTCTTGGGGGAGATGATTCCTGCCCATTGATCGTGGCAATAGGCGGTCACTGACCAGCATACCACCCTATCATGGCCATGAATTTGGTGTAGTTCACGTGCAAAAGGACTGCAAGCCAGCTGCTGGTTCCCTCGACCGTTCATGCCCAACAGCCACTCAGCTACAACTAGCAGTAAATGATGCATCTGTTCATGTACAATGCCACAGTAGTGGTGCGTTGTCTACACCGGAAGCTTGTGCCGTCTCGAGCAGACCGTAATGAACGTTTTGAAACACCAATCCGTCATCCCGTTCACAACCCGAACTGCATCTGTTTGGTCAACCTGTCGAGAGACCCTTGCTAGTCTTGACAGCAGAAGGCGTCCAGAAGCTGTGGCTCTGGCAAAGTGGCTTGTACGTGTCTAATTCCACCGTTTTCCCGTAAATATTCACCTTGACCGCCTAACCAGATGGGATTGGCGTTTGGGTACCAGCACGCCACTGCGTGGGGGAGTCCTCACAGGACTGGTCATTCGCTAGAAGTACACTCGACAAAGAGACGTACATCAATACAGGCACCACATCACGCACCAGTATCAGAGTCTAGGCACTGCTCGAGGCAGGTTAGCCAGCACTGACAGCCTTCATTCCCCACCGCAATTTGAGATTCATGGCAGTTCCAAGAGGTAACTTGCGACAATCTAATACTTATATCTGGTTGATTTCCTAAAATGAGAGCAAGACTAAAGAGTCTTGAGCGCAATCTTATCACTTACTCCACGCATCACTTTTATCGCCCAGATCTCATTCAACCAACAATGTTTCTGCGGCCCCCTCTATGCGCGATCATGGAGTCGTCCGGCCAAAACTGTCAAGGTACCCCCATCTCTCTTGGAATCGCGGGCCGGGCCCGGTAATGTGATTTTCAAAATCTGTCGAACGACATGGCAGCCCTGACACAGTGCACTGATCCGGAACAGCCACGCCGCCACGTCCCAATGAGCAGCTCGGATTATTCGACTTCTGCATAATTATCGTTATCTGCTATTTCGGATTGGCCCTCTTGACCCCCGCGAGGCCTACCAACAATGTTACCATCATTGGTGACAAGAACAACTATAGCAGCCAATGATTCTTTTGGAAATCTCGATTCAATGGCAACCAGGTATGGCTGAAAGCCATTTTATTGAATGCCGCATGCAAACCTTACAGTGCTAACAATTGGTTCTATCTAGAGCTATGGATAGTACCACAATACTGGTGTACAGGCATGTATGGAGTGGGGGTATAGAGGTTATTTACACTACAGGGCAACCTTGTTTTATTCTTATATATATCTAAGCATGTTTATTGCTTTTCTCTAATATTTTAAAGTATTCATGAGACCGCCATTGTTAGCTATAGTGCTTATAGAAGATTGTTTAAAGCATATATATTCTAGATCGGCTTAATGATGCTTATCTTATCTTATCTTATCTTATCTTACTCCTGTTAACCAGAATAACAGATTGGCTTGGCACTAACTCCCCTTAATATGCAGTTCTTTTCCCTTCTATAAAATATTAAAAATAAGTATAAAGGTAAAATATATGAAAGCTTGTCTGAATATTATAGTTGCTAGTTATATTACACTGACCTAGCTAAGTATACGATTATATAGCGGGCTGCAATTGCGGCAAAATACCAGCCTTAACGAGATCATTAACAAGATCTAGTAGCATACCATCACAACCCTCAGCTGCCATGACTCTAATCGAGACTGGTAAGTGTTCTGCATGTCTGGTGATCTTGCTATCATACTCAACTTGACCAATCGGAATTGAAAAGTCGGGATTCCCAACCATTGGCGAGATGAAGCCTGTGTTCAAGCCAAGCAGCACACCAGTCAAATCGCCAGAACCCATCGCGCTACCATAATCGCTCCTGTATTCCGGCGTAGCATCTTTAAACATATAAAGCATAAGACTTTCGGAACATGTTTCAGAGTTCTCAGGGAGCATGACCTCATCCCACCAAGTCTTGAAAATGGTCTTGTTTGCGATTGCTTCGTCAAGAAGCGGAGGCAGAGTGTCGGACCAGCTCCAACTACCATTAGTAGAAGGATTAACAAACGGTACACGTCCATCGTGCGCAGCTGCATAGTCCTTGAAGAATGGATCCCGAACAAGACGAGTCTGTTGTTTGGCTGAAATCACTGCCCATGTTGAACCGACAAACTCCTGCAAGTCGCTGGGTGTACCAGCAGGATGACTGCGAGTCCACTCTTCCGTGTGATTAAACGTTGAAAGGTCGGCTGAGAGAAACTCGACTAGCCTATGGACAAACTGAGCGATAACGCGGTCCGATGCTGAAAGATCGGCGTCCTTTAGCAACGGGAGACCATACGTAAGAACCCGTTTCGGATATCGTGTATGATTTGTCGTGAGATTCGAGTACATAACCCTGCAAGCAGTCGCCCAAATCTCTGTATCGCGAGCCAAAAACCCAGCTGTATCAAACTCAGGACCCAGCGGTATAGCACGCGACAAGTCTACTAAACCGTGCGTCGGGCGGTTTCCGAAAATTCCGTTGTCCTCGGCTGGTATCCGAATGGACCCTCCCGTATCAGACCCCAAAGCTAGGTCCAACCAATGGTAGGAGGCCATACCTGCCCCCGCTCCAGACGAGGAGGATCCAACTTCTTGGTACCCGTCGCCTCTGGGGTTGAACGGAGCTTGATAGTCGATGGCGTCTCTGGCATTTTCGGGTGCAGCGAATTGAGTTGTCTTCATTTTGCCGACCAGGATGGCCCCGGCATCAAGTAGATGTTGCACTGCGGGTGCAGTGCCTTTGGGTTCGGGGTAGAGGTCATAGTAGGCGCGGCTTCCAGCTCCAGTCTTGAGGCCTTGGACGTCATAAATATCCTTCACGCCGATACGCACACCGGCAAGCGGGTATTTCTCACTTGCAGTGTAGTAAATCCTTGAGGGAACACCGATCGTTATAGATGAGGAGCCAGGTAGGGCAGCGGGGAGTGGAGCGAAAGATCCGCTCGAGAGGGGTATAACGCCCTGGGTGAAGGCACCTTGAGCATCGAGATATAGGCGGTATGGCGTATGTAGAGATCCAGTTGAAGGATTCAAGATGTAAGGACCGCTGGGAACGTCGAAGGAGGGATCGATTTCTTCCCACAGTGATGACGTGTTGCCCTGATATTGGTACTTCAATAGATCGGGAACATCTGTCAAGTCTTTCTTCACGAAGATTGCTGCAAGCTGTGTGAGCCCACGTTTCCACATGAAAGAGGAATAATAACGCACCTTCCAAGAAACCCTCGTTGAAAACATCGTCCTTAGCTAGCCATGTCTTCACGATGTTGTTGAGAGTAGGCTCATCGAATTGATTATCTTTTGCCTCCGATATCGTGACCGGGATAAGGTTGACATGGCCATGGTTGTGACTGGAAGACAACGGGAGAACTGCCACCGGCTCAGGGTGGACGAAGTAATAGACCCCATTGACAGTCACGGTCGCGCCAAGGTTGGCAAGGATGGCACGCGCAACCCCATAGAAAGTCGCGAGGATGAAGAATGACAACGCATGCATAGCTTGTACTGCTGAAGGTATGTATCTCAATTGCAAGTGAGGTCTGTGGTTGAAAGTGTCACAAGGCCTGATAACAAAGGCGGTCGAAGTAAGGCGCGCGGTAACTTTTGATACATCTGATTGGAGCTCAAGTTCCACTTTCTTGTAGCTAATAAGACTCCATTCACGAGCAGTTCCATAAAACAGAAGATCTCAATTGGCCCTATTCCGAATTATTACGCGCAAGTTGAGTTTCTGAATTGCTTCAATAGCAACAGCAGCATTCTCAATTCCTAAGGAAACTCAGGACTCTCAGAGCAATTCTAATTAAGCTATCTAACCGGTAATTGCGCCTAGATAAGATATCTCAAGGCGCAGATCTGGATCCTTCATAATCACTAACCCCAAACGCGTAACGCGGCGGGGTTAGTAGCTGATGAGCCGCTGAATAAGCTGTCAGCATTACGATGTGAAGTCGAGTATTTAAACATAGGATCGGGACTGAGCGAATTGCTTTATTAGAAATGGTATAATCACTTTTACTCTCTCTATTATTACTCCTGGCTGTCAATATGTCATCAGAACGTCGTTGGGATCAACGCCGCTTTCGGCTCGAGGAGTCGACAACCCTCAACGACGGCAAGCGCACTATCTTCATCGAAACCATGACTCCGGGAACTACTGTGCCGCCCCACTTCCATACACGCTTCTCAGAAACATTCGACCTCATCGAAGGGTCAATCTCTGTCTACAAGAGCACTGATCCCAACTTAGACGCCCTAGAAGCCTCCGCTCAGTCACTAGAAGTGGGCAAGCCGCAGACTGTCACACCAAACCTCTTTCACAAGTACCTTGTCAATGATGATGGAGGCGCTGTCTTGCGAGTAATCCTTGAACCAGGCGACGCGGACTTTGAGAGGCTGCTGAAGATCATGAATGGCCTTGACGCGGATGGAAAGCTGGCGAAGATGGGAGATAGCTTGGTGCTCATGGCAGTTGTTATGGAGCTTAGCGACGCTCACCTTGTTGGTCCTGCGAAGGGTATGTTGGATGGCGTGAGAAGGGATAATAAGGACGAGATTGAAAAGCTCAAGGCTGAGCTGTTGACGGCATATGACACTGAAGAAGCACTGCAGGGGCTACTCCAAGGGCAGTAGTAGTAGTATTGTAGATTTTCCCATTTACCTATGTCGCATATCGATGGCTTTAATGGCCCCCACCGTATCCCCCTCCGTCTTAACCTCCTCCGTCATAACCTCCTCCGTCATAACCTCCTCCGCCATAACGTCTTGGAGGGCCACCGCCACCATCAGCAGGAGTAGCACGACCGGAAGCAAACTTTACTGTAAAACAATTTCCATCAATTCTAAATTTTGGTTGTCAGATTTTACGTATGTGATAATGTAGTATGCGATACTCACTCCTTTCCGTTCGCACAGGTTATTGCACTTTCAGCTTGAGAGGAATTATCAAAGCTCACATAACCATAGCCTCGAGAGCTGCCAGTGTCCCGATCACGCATGACGATCTATTTCATGGGTTAACACATTGTATGGTTATTTTCAAGAGGTAATCAAGCCCTTGCCACATTTGTGACGACGCCAAACTGTTCAAAACAGGAGCGCAGAGTGTCATCAGTGGTGTCACTTGATAGGTTTCTAATATTATCATCAGGTTAATAAGGCGTCATTTTCAATTTGGGTGGGTCTTACCCAACATGGAGAGACATTTCGGCTCTTACTGGGAGATGGTAGTCCGTAATTTATGTGTTCTTTTGGTTCTGGGAGTGAAATGCTTCCGGTTCTCTGGTGCTTCGTCTTCTGATTTATATACATAAAATATGAATAGCAGCAACTCCTTGTCCTCTTCCCAGGCATGAGGAAGACCGGATCTCTTACGCCAATAAGCCTGGCACGACGCAAAGTCACTAAGCTGGATATAGTATGACTGATCGTGGCTCGTAAATGAGCCAATAGTCTAGCGTGGTAGGTTTCCATCCGCGGTTAGCTTGATAGCCTCCATGCACACCCCATGCATGTCTCAGTCCAGCTGAGGACGAAATGTGAATCTTCAACTATTAGAGAAGCTTGAGTGGCGAGATTCATGATCGCCGACCAACTTTGAGAGTCAAATGACCCTGTGGCTGACATCCGAGCGCTTGATTGCTTCAGAGACCCAATGTTGTCCGTTAATATGCTGATTAAATAATTGATCAATCCCAGATAAGTAAATGCCTCTTTCGATGCAACAGTGAGGGAATTTTAAGTTTACTAGCACCCCTCGAGAGGAAAGAGATTGGTTATACTATTGAAATAGCGTTCCAGTCAGCCTTGGTGAAATGAGGTAGTAATGAGCATTAGACAGACTCTTTGTCTTTCTAGGCAAAATTGACCACTGGCAAGGTTTGATTCAGCGCGTATTCTCGCAAGTTCGAATCAAATACCTGCTCCATTTCCGTAAGACCTTCAATACTTTTACATCCTCCCTCTCCAATGCCTTGATTGACAATAGTGTTGTTGATCATAGGTCCAAGCTGGGACGAACAACTCCAGTCTTCCTGCCACATCCCAACCCTGATAAACTCGCGCTATCCATCACAGGAGCTTTCTTCAAGAACAAGTTCAAGGCCGACATTGCCAGGACTAAGCTTTTGGGGTTCAGCCGCATTCTCTTTGCGCAGGTACAGTGGGGCAAGGAAGTACTGCGAGGATGTCTTTATCAGCTTGCTGAAACCAACCCTGATTTCTCCGTACTTCCTTCGACCGCTCAGCTTTCCGGGGAAAATGACATCTCGCGTCATCAGGTATAACACGGCATAATAACTCAAATTAATGCTGCATGTCTGACCGTGACGCGTAGCGGAGCCAATAATGTAGCATCGCTGGAGTCCATCTCTGGTTAGCCTACGCATCCCGCTCGTGTCTCAGCCCGGCTGAGGATTTGCTGTAGATCCTCTACTATCAGGGCTTACTATCACTATAGCAATGGCGATTCTGAGTTCTTGCGTGGGTTGAGATTAAGCTGTGGCTGGGCTATCATTCAATCCGCAACACTTTTCAACTGGTTGTCATCCAGATGACCTCTCTGACAAGTCGTTTTTCTTACCGTGAACTCAATTCTCTTCATCCAGGGATATGTTAATATAGCTTGAGGAGTTTTAGTTTATAAACAGGCATCACTAACACTATTTTAATACTCTTCTTTACAAATTTGCAGTATAAGTAACAGTCATGAATATATAGGCCCATTAAGCCGTGAATAGCCTCACCTGAAATTCGCCAGTTTATTTCTACCTCCACCCCCCTGTCGCTCTGGTACAAAGGTCACCTTGATCCTACGACCGTTGATTCTAGTTTTCCGTTTTATTAGCTAACTATCTATTCCCTCGGTATAATTGAACTCACTCAGTGTTGTCTAAGTACTGCTTAGTGATCGCGGCGGCTTCTGGGCTATCGAAAAACACGAATGCGTATCTTCTGCTTCGGCCGGTAGTGGCGTCGCGCATAATCAGCTAATCAAACAGTTAGCTTATGCCGGCTCGGAAAGCCTCGGTGAGCTGGCCGCCTTTTCAACCTCATAACGCTCACTAAACGCATCCAGAAGATCATCCTCTGTAGTATCCCAACTCAAGTTACTGTAAAGCGACAAGTTAGAGAGTTGTTTGTGTCATGACAGGGATAACTGACGCGACGTGGAGTTTCTTGGCAGCCATGTATTTGTTGGACTTACGTTATTGATAAGATATGGAACGCCTTCTGACTATGAATAGACTACTTACTACACTAGAGAGACAGAAGACCACTCAGCATTCGAAAAGTGAGGTAAATCCGAGCATTTAACAGAGTCGACCATTATCTGTTCCTTCTCTTCCTGCAACTCTCCTCTCAGGTTCTCACCTAAGCGCCCGTTTTCGTCTGCGCCAATGCCATTCTGCTCTTCATCATGCACCCCGTATTGGTCCAGCTGACTTGTGCAATTCCTGGGAAAGTTGACCATTGAGGATGCATGCCGTACAGCATATTCGTGCATCTTAGAGTCAAAACTTCGTTCAAGCTCCGTAATATCTTCGGTACTGTTATTGACCGTCTTACCAGTTTCTTGCTGTACGATGGTGTTACTGATCAATGGACCAAGTTGAGAGGGCAAGCTATTATCTTCTTGCCACCTCCCAACTCTTATGAACTGACGTTCGCCGTCTGTGGCTGTCTCTTCAACAATAATTCCATGGCCCTCAGTGTCGTCGGGGCCGAACTTGATCACTTCTTGATACTTATCTTTGCGAAGAAATAGTGGGATAAAGAAGTAGCGATGGGCTTCGTTCAATGGTTTGCTGAATGACAAAGTGAACACAGCATGGCCATCTTCTCTCTCTCCGCGTGGTATAAGGCTCAAGTAATCTAGGTCTGCTGAGTTGGACTCAATGTTCTGAGTGATCCGGAAGAATGATGGCAACTTGTGCATATCCGCAATCCCTGTAAATTCCACAGGAATGAGGAGACATCTGACTTGGAGAATGGCCCGATGAAACGAAACATAAGGATCAGTCTCTGGCGGTGTAATAGACATCTGAACCAACAGAGCCAGGCAGTCAAACCTGTCGGATTTGAATGAATCCGGTTCTGTCATGGAAATTCTCGGTCCCTCGCCATTAGCTACTAATATACCAGGAATAATCGATCCCGAGAAGCTCATCCAGGACCACGAAGGCAGTACCATCCTCTGCGTGCCCATTGTGGTGGGCTTCACTCGAGCAGGTTGTTCCCTTGCTATGTCCGGCACCCAGAGGAGATCCTGCATCCATGTCTCAAGCCATATGCCAGCAAGATAAGTATCACCAGTCGACTCCGCAACAGCCCTCGCAATTCCGGAAAATGCAACAAGTCTGTCTTCCTCGAATGTCAGATGGCAGGCGGAATACTGCTCAACAAGCAAGTTCCAATACTCGCCACCATCGCTGCCTGTAAGACTGTCAAAGCCATGGCGACGTGATATGTGCGGGACACCTAAAGGAGAGGTCTCACTTGCGATGAACGGGCCCGACGAGTCGCCCTCGCACTCCCAGTACAACTCCTCGTTTCCGAGGCAGAGAATTCGTCGTGACAGACATCGCTCTTGCACAACCCATGCCCTTTTGTTGATAGGTGCGTTGTTAACGTCAAAATTGTAGCTCCCTGTGTTTTCTACCCTGACAAATGCGTAGTTATTCGCGCTGGACATAGAGTCTTGACTTGACGGATCTCCTTTGGATACCACAAGACTCTTTAAATAGGTAAAGAGCGAATTTGGGCCATTTTCTGTCAATGCAGGGCGCTTATACGACTGTGGCCGAGGTCGTGCTATGGTGTTGGGTCGGCAGTCGCGAAAGACAGTGGAATCGGAGAATTCCCAAAGTATCATTAACGTGAGAAAGGCATAGCGGTAGACATCGAGCATGATGGGAGCTTCATGTCGGAAATCGGCGCCGTTATCGTCTTGTATGATACAGAGGGAGTCAATCCACATATACCGTATCGATATCGCACGACATATATCAAGCATGTCTCTATAGTTCTGGGGCAAGATGCCATCTGGCTGAGAGTCACAGTACGCGTCATAGTTCTTTTGCAGGAGCGTCGGGGTGTTCTCAGTCCATCGATGCGAGAGCGCAACGTAAGGAAGTCGTTCTTGCTGAGTCTCGATTATGCGCCACGTCGTCGAATCGCCGGTGCCGAGGTCAAGCAACCTAGTGGGCATTTTTGCATCTGAAGGCGGTGTCGCTCGAGCCAGGCATGAAGCGTGGTTCTTGTCGCAGACTCCAATCCACCGACTCGCTACCTCGGCGGCTGATTGAGCAGTATGCTGGGCTGGGATGGGGTTCCTGCTTTCTGTCTCTGTGTTGCTTGAGTCGGCTCTCCACTGATACCCGTGATTACTTTTATCACTCACCTTCAAAGAGTTCTCTTGATGTCTTTGTGATATTCAGCCGAAACCTCATTGCCTTCAATCCAATACCCCCAAGGCAGACCCAGATGTTAAAGAAGTCGTCTTCGATATCGAAATGGGCATAAGTTATCGTCGCTTGAAAGTCGGCTACTCTTTCATCGCTTGGAGACGCGATTGGCGATGATCGAATCGCCCGCCAGCAGCTCCAACAGAGAGGACAATCAGCTTCCAATGACGCCACAAACGTGTCCCAAGACGAGTGTAGTGAGAAACGCCCTTTCATGAGCCATTGTGCTTGCGATGGCTGTTTGGGGTCTTTTCTCTTTTCCCACGTGCCGGGCTTCGATGATGGTCCATTATGAACTATAGGAGCATCACCAACCCCATCTGAGGATGGGAAGTCAGGTAAGGCTTCTTGACAACTTTTGCAAAGACTCATAATGATAATAAGAAATTCAGAGACTTAATTCGAGATCTTACTCATTACACAACAACGAGAGGGGTCATGGTGGGTGATTCTGTTATATATTATCTCAACTCGGGTTCAGAACTCATGATATGACCCGATTTCCGCCATGCTGGTTGGAAGGATCTGTCGCTGTAACACTGCAGCTAGGCGCGCGCTTATCACAGAACAATACCTTCAATGCCATCGGTCCATTTCGGCCTGTCAAAGCTACCCATCGCTCTTCCTTCGCCATATACTAAGAGGGTAAATTGCCGGAGGCAGATGCAGGGGCATGCAACAATTACAAGATCACTTGTCGTTAAGAAGAAAATCCATTTTCACCCTTGTCAAGATCCCCTGACGTCTTTTTATCGGTAAGCCATCGCGGGGCTGCCCTGGCCAATCAAGCCCTTCTAGACTGAATGCATGAATGAGAGCCAGTGGCGCGTACTGGTCGGGAATAACGTGTCATGCTGCGATATGTCCGAATCCGCTGAGTGCGTCGCCTACCCTGTATGAGAACACTGAAATTAATTGGCTGAATGTGACGCGACTCCACGGGACAACTCAATTCTTATAGAGGATTATCGGTTGTGAATTATTCCAGCAATGAACATGATGTGCAAATGATCTGAAACTGTCAATAATCGAGATCGACGCGGGCAGTGCATCTTTGCGAGCAGTTCTTCGTAAACCCACAAAAACCACGCGACAACAAGCTTTGGTGTCTGGATCTGATCTGCGCTCCTCATTGGGCCCAGTCTTTAAGCAATAAGCATACATAATTTTTATTCCCTTGATCAGAGTACCAATACGAATATTCACAAATCATCTTGTAACCTCACCCAAGACCATCTTGGCATACAGCCAAGCAATTTGACATGCCCCGATCTCTCTCCATCACGAACTTCAGATCATGAATTTTCATCCCATCTCCCTTTGATGCAAAGTCATCCACATGCTCGTACCTCGGATACATCACCCCAAGCCCAGCCCAGCCCATCTCCCATGTTCCCAGGCCCGGCACGATTCCGCATCGACTCCTCCCCCCGGACAAGACGATAAAAACAGCATAGCGCGCCCCCCAAGCATGTCAGCTGAAACCCCGCACCCACAAATCCGGCAAACAACCCGACCTTAACCCATGCTAACAATACGCGGGTTGCCCTTCTCCTCATTAGCTTGGCATTCCTCTCTCACCATTAACATCTAGCTTAAAGATGCTCTTTTGCGCTCCAATCACGAAGAAGCGCTTCTATGGGAATGTCACGCGCTGTTAATAGGTTCTCCCCTTAGCGTGTCTTCGGCACTGTTTCGTGGTTTGTTTTTCGCGAGGGTCGTTTGCAGTGCCCCCATTCTCCCCCATGGGGAGCTTTTCACGCTAGATGCATTGAGTTCTGGGGTTGCTATCGCTGGGACCATCAGCTATTGGAGCGCAAGAAGGGCGATGCTACTCTGTAGCTCCAAGCTTCTGGGTCAATCATGAAAAGTATTAAAAGGTGGTAAAATCCCCCTTCTGCCGATCACTTCATACCCATCACTCTGCATATCGTTCAAGCAGTCACCATGAAGCCCAAGGTTTACCAGTTCCTCGTCGGAGTGTTTGCGTCCTTTGGATCGCTGCTCTTTGGCTATGATTTGGGTGTTATCGCCCAGGTCATTGCATCGCCGTCTTATCATCGGGAGTTCAACACCAGCGACACAGCTGCCGATACGTAAGTCGCCAATTTTCCTATAGAGACTGTTTAGATACTGACTTTTGCAGTGGTGCTGTAGTTGCGCTCTTCACCGCTGGTGCCTTCTTTGGTGCCATGTTCGCCGGACCTACAACCGAATACACCGGTCGACGATGGACTATCACCATTGGTTCTATAATCTTTACTCTCGGAGGTGCTCTCCAGACTGGAGCCCCCAAGATCTCATACCTCATGGCCGGTCGCTTCCTTGCTGGTCTTGGCGTCGGTTTCTTGACCATGATCATTCCTCTGTACCAAGCTGAGATCGCACACCCTTCCATCCGAGGCCGAGTCACAGCTCTCCAGCAATTCATGTTGGGAATCGGAGCTCTTATCGCCTCGTGGACCGGCTGGGGCACGTTCACAAACTTCAGCGACAACCGACAGTGGCGAATCCCCCTTGGCATCCAGATCATCCCCGCCGTCATCCTTGGTGCTCTCATCTTTGTCTTCCCCGAGTCTCCCCGCTGGCTTATGGACCAGGGTAAGCAGGACGACGCGCTCAAGACCCTGGCTCGCCTCCACTCCAACGGCAACGAGGACGATCCCTGGGTGCGTGCGGAGATCGAGCAGATTCAGGAAAGCATTGCCGACGAGCATGCCAACGGCGCCAAGTCGTACCTCGAGCTCTTCAGGGATGTTTCTTGCTTCCGTCGTCTTTTGATCGCTTGCGGTCTTCAGGCGTCGATTCAGATGACGGGTGTGTCTGCCATTCAGTACTACTCTGTCACTATCTATGGTCAAGCTGGAATTGGACCCGGAGATGCGCTTAAGTATCAGGCTATCAACTCCATTATTGCTCTGATCGCTCAGGCTCTCTGCATTGCCTTCATTGATCGATTCGGTCGCCGATGGACGCTTATCTGGGGTAACCTGTTCAACATGCTCACCTTTATCATCGCCACTATCATGCTTGTTGTCTATCCTCCCGGTTCTGGTAGCGCTGCTCAAGGTTGGGGATTCATCATCGTTACTTGGGCGTACAACTTCTCTTTCTCAGCCACTTGCGGACCTCTCTCCTGGATCATCCCCGCCGAGATCTTCGATACCCGCACCCGAGCCAAGGGTGTTTCTCTTGCTACCATGACCTCATTTGCCTTCAACACCATGATTGGTCAGGTGACTGGTATTGCCATGGGAGCCGTTGGCTGGAAATACTACCTCGTCTTTGTTATCTGCAACTTCACAAATGCCCTCTGCGTCTGGGCTTTCGTTCCTGAGACCAAGCAGCTTCCTCTGGAGGAGATGAACTATCTCTTCACCAACGCTCCTTGGTTCATTCCCTTCGTCGACAAGAGCGAGTACACTGCAAACTTGCAGGCTGATCTTGCTCGCAGGGCTGAGGCTATTGACGAGAAGCTTGCTGCTCAGCATGAGACTGGAGAGCACGTTGACAAGATCTAATGTGAAGTGTTGGACGGGATGGATAGTTAGACTCAGCTCTTGGCTTTTCATCAACTAGGATTGGCAGTAGAGTTATCCATGCAATATAATCTATGATTAATGCTCTATGCTTATAACAACGCTATGGTAAACTGTCGCGACTCAAATGCCGTTTCACCTCTTCCGCTCTATCAGCTCCAATAAATCTCCAAGCGCCCCCCGTCTTAGTAAAGTCGAGTATACTTAATTTCTCAGGAACCTTTGACACTAGCGACTCAAGCGTCTCGTCGCCCTTGGGGATCTGAGTAAAGAACAGACGATTCCATTGCTTGCCCGTTCTCTCCTCTTCAACCCGCCGCCTTCTTTGCGACTCTTCCAACGTACTCTTGTGAGCGTATACCTTTTCTATGTTATGCTGCTTAATGGCTTGCGTAACTTTAAACCAAGCCCGACGTGACTCCCAAGGTGTTTGCTCTTCAACGGGCGCGACCTTGAGAGGTGAGATTGGGATCTTGTCGACGTGAAATTCCTCTAGCGTCGTTTTTGAAGAGTCCTCAACCTTGATCTCTCCAGTCCATTGGCCCGTAATGCGATACAACGGGTGATTCTTGTCATTCGGAGCAAATACCTCAGCGACGACCTGGTTCTTCTGACCGTACCCAAGCCTTCCTTTGCCATGAAATCCGATTTTCGTCAAGTAACCGCTCGAGCTGGCGATGTATGCTGGGCCCTCCATTTCTGGATATGGATTGCCCGTCGTCACGCCCTTGACTAATATTGTTGGCATCGTCATGAGACTTTGCTCATTGTGCTTATGGTCTTGGATAATTGCACATCCTGTTGGACGCACAGTGACGCCATTGACAAGACTAAAGGATGTTTCCTGGCCCGCGAAGCCAATCGATGACATACCACGCTCTTTGTTATATACGGAGCATGCCGTGACAGGCGGATGATGCGATACTTGCTCAATGACCAGTTCCGATTTCGACCCAGACTTGTCGGAAAATGACCCAAGGAATAATTCACCAAGGAAAGGGTTTAATGGCTTTTTGGCAGCGTCCGGAGAATCCGCATTGACAAGCTGCTTGAGACTGCAGATGTAATTCTTTGCCAGTAACAGAGCTCTCACTCCAGCATCGGGTTCATCTGCAGGTTGAAGAAAGAGATCATGGTGGCACGCCCAAGCAGCTGGAATCTCAATGGCTGATCTGGGAGCGAGGATGAAGGGAGGGGCAGTGACGTTTGACAGATCCCCCTTGACAGCGGCGAAATAAGTGAGCACGTCTTTGAGACGGAAAAGATTTCCGGAATCGGTACCGACGTCAGCCATTGATCTTGGAGAGAAAGGTGGTATATCCGGTGGTGAAGTTTGTGGTGGTGATGCCAAGGAATTATCTGGTTCGTTAGATTGATGCATTCTCTATAACAAAAACAACTTCAACAATGGGTTATTAAGATGAATTGGAAGACAGATCATGGAAATAACGGGATCTGAGATTAGGTGCTGGATATCGATGATCAGGGTCTTGACGTCATTGACATTGGCCTACGTATCGAGAAGCGGTTAACGGCACAGCCCACTATCGCACTCGCTAAGGAAGAAGCAAAGTGGCCAATCACGCGCTAGAGAATTAGGCTGGGCCCCGCTGTTTGCGCTGAAGGAGGCCATCATTTCATGTGCTTTTGTTCTTCTCTACGTAGTGACTCTTTCTCGAGCATGTGCAATTCGTCACACAGCCTCATTTACACGCAAGCAGATGTATTTCTGCCTTCGCGGCAATGCCACATTCAGAACTACGTAGTTGACATAACTAAAATGCTCATCAAAATACCTTACTTTTCTCGTAAATCTTGACGTAACCCACGCGTCTTCAGGTCTCCGACGGAATAGAGTTGACTCCCGGGATATCCAGCTGGTGCTAAAATCCATGCCATGCCTACATCTCGCTACAGACTAGTGATGGCTGCGGCTATCCAGATCCATATATATTTGACAGGCTCAATAATGCGTCCGCAGGATAAGATTTGTCGCTGATCCATCTGTCGGCAAGCAACGCAGTTTGTTCTGTAGCTTCCGCTGCGGATGCCAGTGTGCAGGCGGATCGGATAGTGTCGTGATAGGGTGCTCTACATCGCGCTCATACTGCTTCGGGCCTTTCCGCCTATCTCAGCTTGGCCGCGATAGACATTAAGATTGGCGCAAGCGGCATGATAATCGGGATAACTGTAGCCCATGGTGATAGTAGGTACCAGTGATTTTGCTACTCTCAGATGCACAGTACGCCTGTTGAACCGAACAGAGGGATGAAGATATGTCACACAAGTAGGGCCATGGATTTGCATAGCTGCAGTAAATGATTAAGACATGGCCAACGATATTTTGTGGTTCCTAAGCCAATGCCTGTTGAATGCGTAGATCATAAGATGAGGTGTGTTAAGAGGACAAAACCGGTGAGCAAATGAGTAACAAAAGATCTTCATTATAGCTAGGTACTCTAAACATAGGCTAGTAAGTAAGTTATGGAGTTTCTAATATTTGCTATAAGTAGTGAGCTCCTTGAAAGAAACTCTTAATCAATGTAATCAAAACGCAATAGAGACAGAACTAAGAGACAACCACGCCTCAGTGGTCTCAAACTCAACCTCAATCGAGACCGTAAGCCCTTCCTCCGTAGAACTAATCTCCCTAGAACACACAGGAATACCAAAAGTCTCTCTCTTTCCAAGCTCCCGCTCCTCCAATACCTTTTCGCTGCCATCGTACACCGCCACAGTCTTGATAGTTGCAGCTTCCGATGCGAAATCGACCATGAGCTGGTCTAGAGACTTGCCAGGAATGTCGCCATATATGGGCAAATACATCCAAGCGGATAGATCAGTGGCAGATGGGGGCCTTATGGTCATGCTGCCTCGAGTCTGGGATTTATTGTAAGAGGTGGTGACGGCACTGTCGCCGCGGGCTGAAAGCACAGTAGACATGGTGGCTTGCCGCCTTTGTGTTGGCGGTTTGGTCTTGTTCACCGTTGTCGGGGCTTTCGGTATGATACTTCAACGTACTGAGGTTTCTTGAATAATAAAGAAGAACTGTAAAGTGAAGAGTCTATGTACTATCTTTGTTGAATACTCTGAGTCATCTCTGCAAATCCCGCAGCCCTTGTATGTGACTACTGCTTAAAGGGGGCGCGCTAGGAGCACTTCTTCCTTCAGCTTCGGCTAACTAACCTGGCCTTATCATGACTCCCCGCTTCTGGAAGAAGTAAGCAATGCGGCTGATTTTAGCGCCACAATCCAGAACTGAACCTCTCAACTCTAGATACAATTGCCAACGGTCGATTCTTACAGGAAGACTTTTGCGCTTCCTAGAGATAGATCAAAGTAATTTGCTGATCGTGGTTATTGGGTTTAATTGATAACATAATCAGACATCCAGGTTTCGAAAAATCACCTTCAACCTCGGCTGTTTTCCAAGGTAGAGTTGCTTCTTTTTCTTGGCGTTTAGGTTCTAGTAAAAGTTTCAGGACTTGGTGGCGTTTCAATTTAAACCAAACAGAGAGCATAAGCATAACCGCAACTTTACTTGATCTGGAAACATTCGCGAAGAGTGTTCAGTCCAAGACTAGCCAGTCGCATCTCAAGCAGTCAATGATGATCTTCTCATTACCAATCGTGAGACTGGCTGAGCCGAGGATCTCGGTACTGATGATGCTTTGCGGTTTCTATTTCTGCTTCTTTTCTTCTCTGTGCAGGAATTGAGATTGTCTCCTTGTGTAGATGAAACGAGGACGGTGGGGAGAGGCAACAGTCGTGAATGTAAGAAGTGCGAAGTGATGAGTATATAAGACACGGCATGGTGCTCTGCTTACCACGGAAAAGCCCCAGTATCAAGAGGCTCAACACCAAGTTTGCTTTCTTTCTGCATAGAACTTTATTCTCCTTCACTATGAAGTTCTCTTCCTTGATTGCCGTCACCAGCGCGGCGGCGCACACGCTCGCCCATCCCCAGTTTCTCTCCACCCGCGAGTTTGTTCCTCAGGAGTGGATTGCTCCAACTCCAGACGCCTGTGAGTTTCCATGATGGAAAACAGTCCAAGTTTCTATGCCATCTCAGATTCTTATACTGACTGGATGAAGCTCGTGGCCCCTGCCCCGGCCTTAACACTTTGGCCAACCATGGGTACATCCCTCGCAACGGCAAAAACATCACACTCGACATTCTCAAGGACGGTATGCTTACCGGCTATAACATTGAGAACTTGGATGCTGTTATCCTTTTCACGCAGGCTATCAAGACCAGCCCCAAGTACCCCAACACCCGCAGCTTCGATCTAGCTGACCTTGGTCGCCACAACATCCTCGAGCATGACATTTCTCTCAGGTACATAATTGTCATTCTCCTACTTCAACAAGTACTGATCTTCGCAGTCGTTCCGACGCATTCTTTGCCGATCCGAACCCTTTCAATGAGACCGTTTGGGCCGAGTCCCTCACATACTTCCCCGACGATCTAATGACAGTTGAGCAAGTCGCGAAGGCGAGAATGGGCCGGCTAGCTACATCCAAGAAGACCAACCCAGAGCACTCCCTGTCTAAGCTAGCTGACGGCTTTAGCTGGGGCGAGATGGCGTCCTTCTTTGAGATCATGGCTGATGGTACCACCGGCACGGTGGAGAAAAAGTTTATCGAGTACTGGCTGAGTATGTTCTTTCCCTCTTTTGGTATAGCGAGGCTGACAAGATGTTCTTTGTAGAGAACGAGCGCATGCCGACCGAGATTGGGTGGCAGCGACGACCTACAATCATGCGAGCAACTGAGCGTACCGAGTTCACGAGGAAGCTCATGCAGGCCGCTGGCGTTGCCCGTCGCGATATCATGACTGATGCCTATGACCGTAAACTGGTTTTGTAGATTAGCTGTCAGTGGTATGTGAGCGTAGGACGTACAAATGGGTTCAAGGGCGCTGGCTCACCCCTGGCTCAATTGGCAAAATAGTAGCGAAAGTTTGTACAGGTGGTATGACGGTGGTTAAGTAGAAGTCGCATTCTATATATACTACAATGTCCTTGTACTTTATAGAACGGACCAAGTATGTTGGAAAGATCACAGCTATTCTTGTCTCACGAGCGCTTTGAGGTAATAGAATTAGCTAGTGGAAAATCGTCGACCGAAACAAAACCCCTGCTATGTCCAAGTATTTACAGAAAAGTTCATAAACACCGTTTGAAGAAAGAAAACAAGTAAAGGCACCTAAAATCAACTGAATATCCAGCTTCACCATACCGAAAAGCATCGCAATGGCGTCATCGTATCAGAAGCTAAGCGAAGACGGGCCAAATGAAAAGCCGAATCCCTCCCCATCATCCTGTACTTGGTTAGCCTGTGCTTTAAAAGTCAGGTGGAGGCTGCTTCATCATGACTGGGCCATTATCATTATCGTACCAGCATTTCCGCTACTCAGTAGACAACACCTAGGCTATCTGGCGAGTGCGGATCATTGGAGTGATATCGATGGAAGCCAGGCCAGCTGCACTATGATCAATATGTCTCACCTTGAGTACGTTGTCGTACCCATTGAGGGCATCCAAAAGCGAAGCTTTCTTTCGATGGGGAACAGTGGAGGTCTCGAGCTGGAAGTCGAGACTGGACGATCCCTTCTGGCCGGTAGCATTAATGAGACGGGGCAGGTAGGTCTTTGACGCTTCCTTGGTGGCATCGAGAGCAGAAGGGCCCAGCTTATAGACTGTATCCTTGATGAAGTCAAAGACGCCATCGGTGTCACCTGTCTCGCCATTGATGGGACTCAGCTGCTGTAATTTATACAGAGGCATAGGCATCAAAGCCTGTAGAGCTGTATCGACTATAACAGCACGCTGGAGGAGAATCTTGGTAGCTTGCTCGTGCTCGCTGGATACTTCGAAAACAGTAGAATCGGCTGCCAGTTCACCTTTGATCAGGTTTTCGATTGCCTGAGTAGTGATGGGCTTGGCCACGTTGACTGCAATATTGAGGATAGGGCCAAGCCAGTCGAAGTTACCCTCTTCCTCATTCACTTGTCGTGTTGGGCCCATAAAACCCTCGGTGAAAGCAGCTTCTTCACCACCAAGTGAACTCTCCAAGATGTCCACTCCCAGGCTTCGGCGCGGCCGATTAGAGGGAAGCCCCTGCTTCTGAGTAGGTCGGGGTCCCTGTTCTGTTGTACAAGTCTTGAACTGTACTCAGCAAACGTAGTAAACAATTTCACCAGCAGCATCAACAAACACCCAATCCGCCAAACAGTCTTAGCGACTATGACTGGCTTGCCAATCGAGACCCTATCAATCTTGGCACGTACAGGTTAAGAGGTATACGCGAACAGCACCATAACAGCTTTAAGCACTTCAAGCCCTGTGGGGTGTGACCCGGCCCAATATATAAACGGTGGTGTTGCGTATGGCATGGCTTAATGTTTCAGAAGAGGCGATGGGAAACCTGGCTGCTCGCCTCCAAGGCACACATCAATTCTAACCACAAATCAACCTACCGCACCAGTGGAGCTCTCAGTCTCTGGTTGCTGTCCTTAACGGCCTTGGGCAAATACTTCCAGACCTCGTAGTTTATAAGGCACCATTGGACCTTGTACCCAGTCAAAACACTGCGATGTCGGCTAATGTTAAGTTTCTAGACAACAATTTAGCACTGTTGTCTTTTTACGCGTTTTAGAAACTCATTGAGGGGTGTATTGAGCTTTTGCATGAAAGCGACTTGGGCAATACATTCAAGGTTAGAGTAGTAATCTGTTAACTCTATAGAATGTTAACAAGTTTAAAAATGTCTGTAGCTTCTTATTATCTATTTATTACTTCTAATTCAGTTAAAGTCATTATTTAGTAATATGTAAAATTATATATGTACTAAGTAGGAGCAGCACTTTGACTTAATTAGGTAATTAATATATAGTAATAATTTAAATATAATTCTTTTAGTTATTTAAACTATTTATAATAGATAAAGAATCTGCTATAGTATATTACTATAATGAGTTTATAAATACATACAGAGCAATAGGGTAGCGTACTGTTAATTCCGCCCTTAAACCCCTGTCTATGGCTGCTGGCGCTACTGATAGAACTGGGATAGCTCGGCTTAACATCTGGTACGGTAGCGAATTAAAGGCCAACACTGTGTCCAGGAATGACAGCGCGTAAAATCGATAGTCTCAATGCAGGCGAGCTTTTCTGGAATAGCAGCAGTGGAAGTTACACTGTAGACTTTATACCATGTATTTGCACGAACACCTTGACTTCCACCAAGACTTTAGCCTTTACAATAGCTAAAGAAGCACGCCAACACGGTGTTTCGATATATTCTGCTTCGTAATTGACCGTCTTCCCTCTTTGCTTGAACCTCTTAGAACTAATGTCTGCCCCTACGCTTCACGTTATCTATGCCGGTCGTGGCGATGCTATGATCCTAGAACATTCTGTCGGCAACCAGCGGAACTTTTTCCTCGTCGACGGTGGTCCAAGAAACTATGAATTTGGTGTCAATACCGAAGCTCCATATCATCGATACCTTGCGTCCGCATGCCGGGAAATCATGGGCGATGGCAAAACCTTCGCTGGGGTTGTTTTCTCGCATCCCGATGAAGACCATTTTGGCGGGTATCTTCAGGCGTTGGATGAGGGGCAAATTCCATTCACGGATAATGTCTTCATACCAACTCCCAGTTCTGAGGCAGAGACGGCCAACGCGCGAATACACAACCTCTGCATTAATAAGAATATGGACTCAGCAACTATTAGTCCTCAAGATTCACTGGGATCATACTTAATCCGTCCCATAAAGGCTCTCTTCCCAGACATGCCAAGAATTCTCTGGTACTATAGAACAGCAAATCGGCTCATCACAGACCAGGGGGAGTACAACGAGAATCTGTCGACAAACAAACGCAGCATTTTGATGTATACCGCCATAACTAACTCCAACAATGAAATGGGAATATTCTTTACGGGAGATAGCCACGCCGACATCATCTCTCATCACATGTACCAACTGTTTCCGCACGAGGCGAATCGCCGATATGCAATCTACAAGATCCAACACCACGGGAGCCGTGACGACAACATGAAAGATCTATATAAGCCGTATTTCTCAAAGGGTGCCAGGGCCCTGAGCTTTATCTACTTTCTTTTGAAGGTACAAGAAGGGACTGCTCATATGCCTTTTATACAAAAGAGCAAGACGATGGCCAACGCCGCGGCCACACATCTGTCCACTCATATAAAGAAATTTACCAAGAAGGAATTTTCAGATCTCGAGACAAAGGTGAAGCGGATTCAGGAAACGCAACTGAAGTATTTGTACAGGCCAGCCGAGAATCAATCAGTCATTGTTGATGCGGATGACGACCGACCTCCGTTTCTTCCTCATATACAGAAGTATTACGACGCACTCGACAATGCGATGAAGCCAACTGCGGGGTGGGACTATTTCTTGACCAAGCGGGCCACTACCGAGTTCCTTACATACATTCATGTCCGCAGGGCTTGCGACTTCTATTCATTTTTCTCTTCAGACGTGTATGTGGTGAGCGCCAATCGAAAGTATTTTCACCCACGGTCTGAGACACTTGTTGGACTAGCTCTGGCAGTTCTTGAGAAGAACCGTACTGCCCGGCTGTATGTCACCAATGGGAAAAGCCTCGACATGGACGAGCTTTCCAGGGTTGCCAGCGTCATGGGTCCAGCATCAGTTCACGATCTTTTTTGCTCAGGGAATCTCAGGGTCTCATATCTGAGTCACAGTACCTACATGTCTCTCAGTGGCGCGTCGCAAGGCAAGAATAGCACCATGATCGTGACTGAGCGTGACATGAACGATTCCACACAGGAGATTCAGTTCAACGACAACGATGCCCAGCACAGAACGGATCTGCATGTCCTGCTGGAACAGACCGACCCTTATCGCGTACTCGACACTCACGAGTACCAGCTCAAGGTCTTTGCCAACTTCTCTTGGTCTTACCTTTACCTACAACATGATGCGAATGGCTTCAACTGGGCCATCTCGGATCCCAATAGCCCAAAGTCCGTCTGGATAGACGAAAGAGATATGAAAGTCGCCAAGAAGTTCACAATCAATTGTCGAGCAGAAAAGTTTGGTCTCGCCTCCCGATGGGTCACAGTTGAATTCGTTGGTCGTGATGCTGCGCAAGTGAACTTGTTTGGCATCACGGATATCCTTTCCGGCATGTCCTTCTTCGAAGAGAACAGCGGATCGATACGATTCGACAAAAGGCCTTCTTATGCTTTCTTAGTAGGAGTGTCTTTCGTTCTTCAAACAAATTCCATCCAATCAGGGATTTGGTCTGGGGAACCGAAGCTAAGCCCAATAAGCTCCTTGCACCAGACCCATATACCTTATTCTCCACCCCAATCCACTGAGCCAAAGATGGTTTCTCGCTCTGAAATGCCTCTTCGACAGGCATTCGAAGTTCTTGGTGACCCAATGAAGGACGGCAACAACCCGGATATTATCGATACGCTGAGCAGGCTGTTGCGAGACAGAGCTACTCTGATAGCCATAGTCGAGAGAATTCCCGCAGTGCTTATCAAGGCTGGATTCACTAGCTTCAAAGCCGATCTCGATAAGTCCAGAGCCATCGTCGACGCTCACCCACTTGTTGGAAAAGCTGTCGTCAGTGCCGTTCTGTATCAACCAATGGCTGGAAATGGTGAACAAAACTTCTTCGATATCAACATGGCTGGACTTGACTTCGAACTGAGAAACATAGCTATCAAGATTGACAAATGCTGCTCATCACAGGTTCATCTCACTGTGGAATCCGAGGCGGTCATGAAGAGAACAGGCCTGGAGATGAGGATGGCTTGGAAGTCGTTAGAGAACGACACAATCGTCTCTTTCAGTACCGGTCTTACATCTATCGAAGATCTCGCCATGGCTTTGGTCAATGATGAGGGAATAGTAGAGAAGATCTTACAGGGGAATATTCCGTTAAAGACCAAGCCCCTCTCTGGCACTTCTGCGCCGTCCATGGGGACTTTTCAGGGGCCTATAAAAGAAATCGGCTTCACTGTCCGGCAGCCCATTGACCAAACTGATATGTACGATCTAGCAGACATCTGGGTTCGCACCGGGTTCCCAGACTGGAAGACCTTCTTACCAATACCTGATTCGTCGAAGGAGGTCAAGGGGGATGTTATTGTTCGGATATTGAATCCCTTTCGCGTCAAAGCATCAAGAATTACAACGAGTGTGCACTTGGATATCCCTGTTCGAAGCGAGCCAGAAACGACAATCACAGCCCAGTTTGACGCCATTCCACTCACACGATTGGGCGATTACGACTATCGATTCCGGATTACATCTACCAGTCATGGGGTAACCATACCCGATATTGTCAAAGTTATTGGCCTTACCAGCTTATCCGACAAGATCAGCAACATACCCTTCTTGGGTAATGCATTCAACTCCGTGCAAGTCAGACAGGCCGGTCTTTCTGTGGACAGGGTCAAGGGCAAGTGGGAATTCCAAGAATGGGACTTTGAGCTTTACGTACCGATCCTTGACCTTTTACCTGGCTCATTGTCATTGGTAGATATGGTTGTCAAAGTTGAAAACTTTGGAAAGCAAGAGATCCAAGCGAAGGGAGAAGCCACCTTTCGAAGTACGGCATTGCAGAAGGAGGTTGAGGTCTCGGTTGGCCTTCCAACGGCACAAGACCTCGGCTTCATTGTTATATCGTCTCCCGACTCCCTTACTTTGGCCAATGTATTCTCTATGTTTGGGCTAGGCGACTTGCCAGAAATTCCATTCCTATCTGGTAGTACTGCCTTTGAGCTGTCATACTGCGATGCAATGTTCAAAAAGCCTAAGGATGGTCCCATCACAATGTTAGCCTCCACTGCCAAGTTTCGAGTCAAGGAGTTGATGGTTGAACCTTTTAACATGCAAGATATTGCGGTCTCGCTATCCTGGCAACGAGGCAAAGAGAATAACACCGAATCAGCCGTTTCCTTTGAGCTTTCGGCCTTGCTGCTGAACATCAACTCAGTGATAACGGTCAAGTATGACGGTGGAAAGAAGGAAATGGCAGCTTCCATCACCCCTATCGCAGAATCACCTATGAAGGTGGCGGATGTCTTGCGTTTTCTGATTCGTGGCGTCGACAGTCCGCTTCACTCAGCATTAGCCAGCCTGGAAATCAAGATTGTAGAGATGTCTCTGGATGTCAGGACAGGCTCCCCGTCTTCATTCAAGCTAGAAATGAAGAAGGATGCAACTCTCCAACTTCCCTCAGCGGCAGACACAGATACCTTTACTGTGGGCTCTATCACAGTAGAGTATAGCAAAGTGGCGAACAAGCTCGATATCTTTGCTGCGTTTTCAATTGGAGGTATTGAAACAAACATCAGCCTTGGTGCCTTCACAAACTCAACGACCAAAGAGCGTTCTGTCGAATTCGAAATCACGTTACAGAAGGGCCAGAGAAAACTCGGCCTCATGACTCTCCTCGCCGCAGTAGGAATCAACGACGTTGAGATACCGCGACCAGAAGGATGCCCGGAATTTACCACTGGCATGGCCAGCATCAAAGGAAAGTTTGTTGATAAGGATAAAATAGGCCTCAAGTTTGCAGAGCTGGCCGTGCATGTTGAGATGGCCAGTGTTACTCTGTCTGATTGGGATATGTCTATGGACTACATCTACGTTGACGTTGACTATAACAAGGCACGCATTGAGAAGCCTTTCTCAGTCTTGGTTTCGAGCAAATTCATAATTGCTGGTTCTGCAGAGATGATGATCAACTACGCTGATGATAAGGATGCATTGGAGCTGGATGCCAAACTGCGTCACGCCAAGGAGGGGGAGGAACTCAAGATCAAGTCTATTTTGGAGTGGCTAGCTGGCGAATCGATCGAAGACGCTTTACCCACCTTCGTTTCGGAGGCAGCGATTAATCTCGAGAACTCAAAGTTTGGAATGTCTCTGAGTCGCCACAAAGGGGAGGGAAATTCCGTCATCGCTGTCTCGTTAAGCATCACTTTGGGGTCTGTTACTCTGCAACTTGCAAGAACCAGGACTCGACCACATGATGCAAAGAAAGAGGATAAACTGCCATGGAAGACGATACTAAAACTTGCAGTCAATACCCTTCCGCGACCACCTCCATTGCCACTTATCGGTCAGATGGAACAGCCATTTTCTACTCAGATATACTGGACCAACAGTGACATCTCGCTTGGGGAGGTTGATAAGTTGAATAGTCTCGCTACTTTCAAGGATCATCAACTCCTCCAGTCAACCCGTGCTACGGCAGCTTCCGCTTTTGGAAATGGCCTATCATTCATGCTGCTTGAAAATGGAGATGTCATACTTGCTTCAAAACCCAGGAAGAGCAGGAAGAAGGACGACCCTTCAGGCAAGATGATGGCGATTTCGGAGGAAGAAGAGAACCCGGAGGCCCCGGAGATGAAGAAAGTCGACAAGAGAGTCAATGGTGTCAACATCACAAACATTGGCCTCCAATATGATGCCAAGCGACAAAGAATCAAAGTCAAGTTCACGGCACGTATGACTGTTGGGCCTTTCGATGGGGAGCTGATCAACTTCAGCATGTCCGTCAATCTACCACGTGGAGAAAAAATAGACTTGGGCGATTGGAAGAATCTCGACATCGATATGGGTCTCGATGGACTATCTCTTGCCATGACCGGGTCCAACCTCAATGTCGCTGGGACCTTGCACCGCATCAAGGTCGAAGAGGAGGACATCTCCATTACAGGATTCGAGGGTGGTGTCAGCGTCAAGCTCAAGAAGTACCAATTCGTCGGGTTTGGCTCTTACAAGAACGTCAAGAGGCAGCAGGAAGAGTTTGTCTCTCTCATGGCCTACGCGATGCTTGATGGGCCCATGGTCAAGACAGGTCTTGTTGAACTCTCGGGCATCAGCGGCGGCTTTGGATTCGGTTCGAAGCTCGAGATACCATCTATCACTGACATTCACAAGTTCCCGTTGCTTGTATCCCCCGATGTCGATCCGATGATAATGTTTGAGAGGCTTCGAGGGACAGGAGACACAAAGTACATGACCGAGACAAATGGTGCAAACTGGGTTGCAGCTGGTGTCAGCGGCACGGCTTGTGAACTCATCGACGTCAAAGCTGTCTTGACTATCCCACTTGATCCTAGTGCCGGTGAGCTGGCTATCGTGGGTATAGCGTCGGCTCAGTTCCCCCGCGATGCAAAGCCCGGTAAGGCACTTGCAGCCATCAGGATCAATTTCCAAGGCAGCATCGATATATCGCGAGGCTTCATGCTTTTTGAGGGAAGGATTGCTGATGGCTCGTTCATCTTATTCGATGACTGTGTCCTTTCAGGAGGATTTGCTGTCGGGGCGTGGTTCGGCCCGAGTCCCCAGGCTGGAGATTGGTGCATCACCATGGGAGGCTGGCACCCCAAGTTTCAAGCTCCAAGTCACTATCCATCCGCCCCTCCTCGAATGAGACTCCAGTGGAGTTACGGGGACACTAAGTATCTTACCCTCGACGGCCAGGCTTATGCAGCCGTGACTCCCGATGCTATCATGGCAGGATTGGCAGTGCAAGTCAAGTTCGAAAAGTGGTCGTGCGGCGCTAACTTCGACTTCCGTACTGACCTTATCCTTTGGCTGCATCCCCTTCACTATGATGTTTACTTTCATGTATCCGCAAGTCTGTGGTACGAGGTTGATGCCTGGATTGCACGCAAGAAGCTTCACATTTCCATGGGTGCCGACTTGTATATCACCGGACCGCCATTTGCTGGCACAGTCGAGTTCGACGTAAGCGTTATGGTCATCAAAGTCAAGTTTGGTGATCATAGAGCCGAGGACGATGTGCTGAGGTTTGATGAATTCATGTCAGTCGTACTCAGGAACGACAAAATCAGCCATGTCTTTTCACTTGAGTCTGGGGGTATAGTCCCGACACAAGCTCCGACACAGGCACAGACTCCAGACTCTACTTGGATAGTTCGTGGAGGGACGTTTGCGTTTAGTATTGCCTCTCGAATGCCTACGACCAGGATAGAATTTACTGGGGCAAAGGATCATGATAGAAAGACTGGTAAGACGATTTTCGCTCGACCTATGCAGCTTCCTGCAACTTCAGCCGGTCTCAAAGCCAATATGGATGTTTCTGTCACCAATAGCAGCGGATCTTCGGTGCACGGCTTCACCTTCGAGATCATATACGAGCAGCTACCAAAGTCACTATGGGGCCCGTTCAACAGCAATCCCAATAACATGCTGTATGGAGCTTCCGAGAGCACAGTGACGCATGCAACGGGGCTGAGTATCCTGGCTCCAATGGCTCGATGGTCGAGCAATAACCCTCGAGTCATACAGTTCAGCAAAGTCGGGCGGTCGGAGCCTGTCCATTCTTCCTTCAAAAATGACCCAACTCGAGATAATGGCCTGGACGCAACACCGAGAACGAGCGGAGAAAATCCGGAAGCGCAATTCTACAACGCTAGAGAGGCACTTATGGGAAGTGGTGAACGAGAGGAGGAGCTAGAGGCTGTCAAGAAACGAAACGCTCGGAGGTCATATATTGTTGGTCAATGGATGGCTATCCGGAAGCTCAAGACCTCGGCTAGTCTCAGGAGTGGCGTACCTTTCAGATACGCCAAAGACTTGGCTCACTTCTCACATGTTGCTCCGAGAATTTCACTAGAATAGGCCCTCCTATTGATGCATTGTACCAGTAGCTCTGAGTTTAGAAAAGTGATGAAAAGGTAAACCTGCATTCAGAGCTCAAGCCAAGTTCTATCTCTTGATAGAAAATTCCAGTCACAGGTCTCTCTCAACTACAAACAACAACTCTGGCTCATACACCATCGAAAGATTTCCAGCGGCCGCAGTAACCAACCCCGATCAACCCATCATCAAGCTTCATGGCCATGACTAGCTTTCCACCATATACAGAGAGTCCAAATGGACTTCCTCGTCGAACCCCATTGCTATCGAATAATTGCCTAGGAATCAACCCCCAGTAACACAGAAACATCTTGCTGTCTTCGTCCTGCCACAAAACTACGTCATCCCATTCTCCCATATCATTCCACCCGAGAGCCTTGATGTCGGAATCTGGTCGGGATGATGGCTGTTTAGTGAGATTTAAACTCTCGTTGCGGTGACCGAGTTTGCCGTGTGTTGGATCGCCATCAGCAGATATGATGGCATAGTCCTTTTTCATTTTTCCATCTGGAGCAGCAAAGTGGACAGACATGAATCTATCGTTCTGATAACCATAATGGACGGCCGATATACGCGAACTCAGGCGGGCCACATTTGCTGGTCCTTTCTTAGCCCATATATCTACCCATTGATTGGATCTCGCTATCATCTTGCCATCTATTGATCCATCAGCGGCGATCCAAACGACTACCTCTATCAAGCGGGCGGAACTGTCAACCCCACGGTGATCGCCATCAACCACGGCTGAGAGACTCGTGCATCGATAGGCAGTTCCGGGGCCAGAAAGAAGCGTGGCTGTATCTGTCCCTGTCCAGCTTCTTGTTGTGCTAATGTGCTTGATAGAGCCATCAGGCCCAACGCAATAAACGTTGATAATATCTTCAAATGGAGTGTTCCTCCGACCAATGGTTGCGGCTAACCCAGCTCGAGGTTCAGCTATACCGTCTTGCTCCTGCAGAATCCGTCTTGTGTACCATTTTGGCTCAACCTGTTGCCAGGAACCGTTGCATACTGCTCCATTCTTGGTCATCCAAAAGATATCAAGCTTGTCTTCGTGTGCCGATACAGCGACTATAGCACCCGGTAGCGGGGTTTCTTCCGACTTTATAGGCACCGTCTCTTGTTGCCACTTCCCATCAGACGGATAACGATATGATCGCTCAACGGTACATTGCTCCGAAATCCAGAACATGTCAAGATGTCCCTCTTTCCGAGAGACGAGGGCAATTGAACTGTTGGGAGCCTGGCTGACAGCGGAGGACTTTGGAACGCGCTCCAAGGTCCATAAACCTATCTCTTCCCACTTACGCCATGTATCATTGGAGGCCTTCTCCATCACCGGTCTGCCTTGTCCCCGTATTCCCGAGTTCCTGAGCATCCAAAAGCTTTCCGTAGCCCGGAAATTGATGATCCATTCATACGGCATCCAAAAGAATGAAATCGACTCCATCATGCTTTGGACCAGCACTCGTCTCTTGATATGATCAAAGGCTACTATGAGTGCAGCCTGTGTCGTGTGTTCTTTTTGCGGACCAGCCAGTCGTCTCGCTCTTGGGATCATTTCTATCGTTGGGTATCCCTGATCTCCAGACTGTGCGGCTTTGACGAACTTGAACGAGTCCCAGAAAAGATGAAAGGCAAAGATGACTGGATACCCTTCTGCAATACATAACCTGACCTTGGATAATGTCAGGGCTCCCAGGACTGCCAACTCATGATCTTCCAGCATGTTCACCTCTTCCGATGGGTAATGGTCGAGACGATAGGGCTCAAGAAGAGGGCCGTGAGAAGCTTCATCGTAGGTAATATCTGAGGGCCGTTCGTTTATGGCCCAGCTCACATCAAAGCCATAATCAAAGTCCTCCTCAATTACCCAAGGAAACTTGGATTCTAGACAGGCCCCGTAGAGATTCACAGCTCTCAAGGCCTCGCGGATGCCCACTGGCCTGTTATAAACCCGGCGCGGCCATTGCGTATGGTTTCCCGCATCGTACATTTTCGTGACGGCTCTGGCATTGTAGTAGATGAACCGTCTAGACGGCTCGGTGACGAGGTGGCGGTTGTCGCCAGAGAAGGCCAGAAACCGAAATGCGGCGCAGACAGCATCGAGAACAGGGATCTCAGTGGGCGTCGTGTATCTTTTCAGAGCCACTGAGTCACTGGCTAGGAGGCTGATAGACGTGAGGGCATTTCTGTCTTTTGGTGGGCCACTGTAGACGTATGGCTTGTCTTTGGCGTCGAAGCCATCAGGCTGATACCAGTTTCTGACCATGGCTATCGAGTGTCGCTGAATCTAAGGTTTACGATATGGCTAAGGTGGATGAGTCGGTAGTACGCCATTCTCAATAAAAATGCAGAGAGTTTCAGTGCTTCAGTGGCCTTCGGATAAGATGACCAGGGTCTTCTGCAGTGAATCGATAGTGTGAGAGTCTGGACCATGAGCACCCCTCACAGTGCGCTCACGGGGGTTCTTACACATGGCAAAACATCCTGTTCAGGCTGCGTGCATTTGCTACGGGAGATGGGGAAGTCCGAGCGCGCGACCAAGTGTAAAGATAACATCCGAGCACATACTGATCTAGTCTCTTGGCGACTACTCGGCGATTTTGAGGCCTCCAATCGAACATGTCTGCTTTACCAGTTTTGTCTGCGGCCCCAGGCCACTCAGATTATGCCCTTCCATGCCGTATTCCTCCTCGACCCTAACCGAGACATCATCACTAATCTGATCCGAAAGCACGACATTGCTCAGAAGAAACCCAAAGTTTACCTTCCTCGCCAGATCTGGTACCCGCAGCCGTAGCTTGACAGTGAAGCAGGGTTTGTCCCCCGTAACGTAAGCGTTGCCTGACACCCAGCGAGCAGAATCCTGGCCAAACAATGTTACCCTTGGTGGAGTGACTGCTTTTGTATCCACCAGCTCAGCGAGTGGGAAGGACACATTGATTCCTTCGAAGTTGTCGCCGCTTAGTGGCTCAACTTCTGTAGGGTTCAGAACAACGATTAGATCAACAACTCGCGATCCGTTGTCTAAAGAATGCTGTTTCAAAACCCTGCAAGATGCCATGATGGTGCTTGTATGAGCGTCTTGAGATACCTCCTGTGTAGACGTCGTAGTGCGGACAGAGAAATGAGTTGCTTTGTCTGAGCTCTCAGCGACCATCGGCCTCACTGTCAACGTCTCCTTCTTCTCATCGAAAGCCCTGTATCCAAGCTTGATAGAGCCAGCGCTGGGCTTCAGGTTTGTCACATTCATGGCCGTAAGGTTTTTTGACTCCTCTGTGCGAGACTTCAGACTCAGCTGGAACGGCTCTAGTGGTTTTTCTCTTGCTGCATCAGCTTGATCTTCTGTCATCGTGATAGACAACTCTTGAGTCTTATCGCCTAAGGCAAAGGATAGAAGAGCAGACGATCCAGTTGCAGGATAGTCGCCCCCTTGGCTCTTAGCAGCCGGAACGTATATTTTCATGACCTCGGATGGATTCAAACATCTCGTCTTAAAGTTGAACGCCTTTGATGACCCTGGTTCCTCCACGATGGGCGGAACCTGTACGTCTTTAATACGAGTATTGGAATTCTCCGGAAGAACACCAACTGGCTCAATCTCAATCCTTTTTGCCTCTAGGACCTTGCCTACAGCGAAGCACTGCTGGTGAGGCGCTTGAGTTATCGTCAGCCCCGAAGGCAGGTCGCATGGCCTGCAGTTGAAGATGAGCAGCAAAGCTCTATCAGTGAGCTTCTTGTTCACTAGGAATTGAGGAGATGGTGCCTCAGAACCCCCGGTCCTGACGCGAGGATCGTCAAAAGTCTTGAGAAGCGTGCCGCAAATGATGACTCCCCATCGAGGAATCCTTGGATGCTTGTACCGAAGCTCCACCCTGCGAAGGTAAAGGTTGATGGCCCATTTAATCTCGCTTCTGGTGTAGTCTTCATTCACAGTGCTGTGGCTCCCGATGCTCAAAGCGCCGTCGACGAGAGTATCAACCCAGAGCGGATCAACATGGAATGTGAGGATGGCTTCAGTGTCGAGGATGTCAGGCTCGGGAAACATAAAGCTGTGTGGGACAGCCTGAAGTGTGAGAAGCTGATTATAGACAAAGTCGAGGACTTTGGCAAGAAATAGTCCTTCTTGTGTAGGTTCCGCGAGTTCCCTTGCGTACCAATCCTTGTCATCGACCAAGATATCAACCTCTTTTTCTAGAAACTCGCGTACGGCATCGCCATCTGTCTCTGCGTCAGAACCAGGCATCGTCGTCTCAAGGTTCGATCTATCGAGCTTCTCTCGCGCTCTCTTCCATCGAGACTGGGACTCAATCGCCAGTGCAGACTTCGAGTCCACCGGACCCTGGGAAATCCGCTTGAGCTTGTCATACCAGTCAGGCAGGGTATTTTCCTGCGGAGCCTCAGAGTTTCCACCCAAGAATGCTCCCGATGAACCTTTTCGCTGTAGTTGAGCGATCTTCATCCGTAATGCAGATATAGCCATAGTGAATGCCGAATTCTCTATCGCCAACGATCGGCCAAGACTCCATGCAGCCGAGTACGTGATGTCGATGATACCAGTTGTTTTGTCGATGATTTGCAACCCGGAACCATGACCTGAGGCTTCAGCATTGTCCAGCTCATCTCCTCGAGGTTGCTGAGGTATCAGTGGACCCCGAAAGAGAGCTGCAGTCTGCTCTCCCGTTTGGGTCCGGTGTTTGACCATGGTGTAGCCAGCTTCCAGACGTCGTCTAAGCCATTGATCTGTTGACGGTTCAAGAATTCGCGACAACGGCCTGACGTTTTTCGATATTTTTTCGATCACACCTTTAATTTCAGCGTCATTTCCTTTTACCCATGTGAACGACCACGAGTACAGTGAGACCAGAGCTGTCAGGTCGGACTCGCCGGGCATACTCAAGCCTGGGACTCCCATGAGAGAAACAAGATGGGCATATGCAGTGGTAGGAGATTCAATATCCAATGGGCCAGATCGGTGACCTAGAACAATGCTGAAGGTATCTGTGGTCGAATCCCGTGGTTTTGTAGAGCGTGATCGTCGGATATGCGATAAATACGAGTACCGCGCAATGGCTGGCTCAACTTCACTGTCACCCATCTGCTTGGAGAAATACGCCCGGAATGCCGACGAGCTAAGGAAAACAGTATTGACGCCATCATCCGAATTTGTATCGAGGTCTTGGCTGGATAATGGGACTCGAGTGGATGAAGACTTCAACTCTTTGACCTGCTTCTTACTCAAACGAAGTGACAGAGTTGGAGATGGCGCAGGTCTTGCTTCCATCGTGGGGAAAGTCTTGATCTCATCTTCCGTAAAGACCAGCAGAGCAAACCATGGTATAAGCGATCCATCGAGATGCTTTTTGGAGATGTCTTGATCGTTGTCTGGATTCAGCTCCCATGGTATATGAGGGTCATTGAGCGTGACTTGAGGCAATACTTTGGAGGGCACAGACTCTCCTTCTCCAGGGTAAATGGAGTGAATTGAGCCAGCAGGGAGTTGATATTGACTTGGTCCTTCGACTCTGAACTTCTTATCTGTAGAGAGAGTCTTCCTCCCTTCCCCATCCTGCACGATGACCTCCTGCGTGACTGTTACTTTGTAATCCCCTGGGGCAAGAGAAGGTTGAAAGGAGGAGAATAATTGTGCCTGGCCAGGCTTCAATTCCACCAAACTCGTCATTGTTGCAACTTTGCTCCGTTTGCAAACTGGTGATTTAGTAAAATGTTCAAGACGACTTGAAGGCAATATGATCCCTTCACATGTCGCAGCGTTGACCTCCGACTCTTGAGGATAGCTCTTGTGACGTGTCACACGTTGACCGTATAGACCCTGTTTCAGCCCCCCCACCAAAATCAATAGTGCGCAAGCTATTGAATGACAACATATCCACTAATATTGGCACTGTGCTTCTAGACTCGACATTCGTACGTATACACGAGGCCGCATGTGAGTTGTGAGGAAGAACCAGCTGATGTGAGGTAAATGTCAACGTCGAGCCATTGGTACAGTCTGCGGAAGGCTTCCAGCGAAAAGAGAGTCCTCAGGTAATTATTGTCCCAGCCATCGAGACTCGTTAACATGTCGCGGTCAATCAATTGCATTGGCATGAAAGTTGATGCCTATATCCTGAACAATTCAGTCGTAGGAGATAGCTTCTTTCTGGCCCCGGTTCATCCACCACGCTATGAGAGCCTGTCCTCGGGCGATTTTCACTCGCGGCCAGACGTTGAGGATCCCATCGATCTGAGCAATGCTTCACCGTGGAGCGTCAATCCGCGGATAGCAAATATTGGAACGGGTCAAGTTCTGAAGTCCAAGCTTGGTGTATATCTTCACTGGTGTCTGCCCAAGCAGTTCAGGCTAGGAACCGCCGATGCAGATGTGAACCAAAGTCTGGATAGCACTGGGCCAGTGCAAGTGAGTCAGAAGCATCTGTACTAATATACCACTCGCTAATATGTACAGTATGAAGCGGTGCCCGACAGATGGCTTATTTTCCGCCACATCGCAGAATCCCAGCCAGATACTCCGGCTCTAGAAATATTTCTAGTAGAGGGTAACAAAGTCCGAAGTGTCAGCCAAATCCTCGACGAAGGAGGCAATCCCCAGTCAGTTTCATCACCATTCATTGATAGGGGCCTTCCAGCGGAAGATCAAATCAAAACAGTTTTGGGGCAGGTCTCACGTCTTCCGCAAGATTGGATCGGTGTAGAAAATGATCCTGCCCATTATCGCAGTCCCCTCACCGTGTTGGGATCGGGCAACCCTCTGTTCGCAGACTTCATACCTTACAACTCAGCTGTCTTTAGCTTCCATGATGACTTGACAAAGGAGGGTGGCGAACCCGGCTCAATCGAGAGCGCAAAGATCAATTATTCTGTATACGGCTTTTTCGCCAAAGACGCCCTCGAACTTGCGTCTGACTCCCAAAGCCAGTCATCAACGCCGGTCTCGGTATGCTGGGGATCGCTTCATTCTGTCCATTATCAGAGGGATGTTGCACCTAGTAAGATCAAGGCGGCAGAGAAGGCCCAGTTATTTGCGGACACGCAGCCAGTTGGCGTAGGAAACGACGTGATGGATGCTTGCGTTGCCTTGTTAAGAGGTTCTTCAGCAGAAGAAGCATCCATGGCCGAAGCCTTCGAGAGTCTCAAGAGCGATGCATCTCTACAGCAGTCCAACTCACAACTTGGCCGCGCATCAATAGCTGCTACTAACTTCAAAGGTACACATGGGGGATTTTGCTGGCGTGTCAAGAAACAGGAAGAACAAGGAGCTTCGTTTGGTAGTCACTCGTCTTCACAAGTACAGCAGCCAATCATACCAAATGCAGAGCAAAACGGAGTGCTACGCCAGCTGAACGTGATGCAAGACTATCTGGATGCTCTCTGTCGTCGGACAAGGTACACAAGACATCTGGTATTTTGTGAATGGTGGAAACACCGCAGCCTAATCGGTAACCACGACGGTCTTTCTGAGCTGCGCAGAACTCGATGCACTACAAGAGCTAAAAAGCTACTAGAGGAGATGCAAAGCCTCACCGTCTTAATAAGGTCAGCAGAGATCCAGATCCTGTCGGTCTCGGATAGGTCACTGCCCTATGGACCGTTTGAAAAGGAGGAGACCAGCAAGTTCTTTTCCCATACCGACCCTGCATTCGTCCTCAGAAACATGGGCAGCGGGTGGCCAGAAAAATGGGATTCTAAACCCACCACCATCGACACTGAGACCTTTAACTCGTGGCTTGCTACAAACGCCGAGACCCTCAGAAAATGGACAGAGGCTACACCTTTTGTGAAGGAAGGGGCGCCAACTACCGAAGCTCGTATTACTGATCTCTGGGAGCACATCAACGATCATCGTGGGCTCCGCAAGCTTCCGATCGAGCTTCGTCAATGTTTGACCAATACTATGCTGGCTTTTATCAAGGAGATAGTAGCAGAGACACCAGGCAAGCATACGCTGTTACAGAACCCTTCGTGGAAAGAATGTTGCTGGGACGGTCAGCCATGGCTTCCGCTGTTTGTGGACTGGGAGGTGGAGTACGTCAACATCCCCAGCAGAATGTGGCAATTGACATACAACGATGACGGCACAGTGCAGTATGGCCTCGACGCTGACCAGAAGCTATCGGATCTGACACTAGGCTCTCGTAAGTTTTCTGGACGAAGCATTCTGCAGCCAGGTGGTCAGAAGCTTATCCTGGGGCTACTTGATATGATGCACCGTACAGTCCCTGTTGCATCTGACGATGTGGATCCGGTGAAGGCCTTTGCAGAAGAGTTCCTCAGTGGCCAGAATTTGCTCTTTGGTCGACTTGACGGGTTCACCGATCATCTTCTCACTCTTTGCCAAGGAGCCCATGCTATACCCACGAGAGAGGGGGCGCCTACTCCAGAGGAAGAGATATTTGCAGAGGCAGAATCTCTCAATATCTTTTACGGGGGTCCAGCGGACTCCTCATCCGGTGGTCTTGATGTTACCCCCTACGGAACCTGCCACGAGGGCTTATCGTATGAGACCTTGATCAGCACTGATGCCGTAGATCACAAGAATCGGTTCTTTCAACCGGTGACCCACGGCCAAGCACGACTGACGCAGTTCAACATTGTTGACCGTTTTGGACAGGTCATATGTGCCCACGACCCGCGACCAGAACAACCAAAAGCAACCCTATATCCTCACATTGGGTCTTCGCTACTGTGTGAACCAGACGGTGACGCTTCACCAAATACAGCATTTGCGACAGAGAATGAAGCAGACGATTGTGAATGGTTTCAACTTGGTCCACGAATCAATCAAGATGCTCGGATGCACGCTGAATTTCTGTGTGGAGGAGCCGAAGGCGACACTGCTGTTTTTGCATGGCTGCTCATAAACTTCCATAATCAATCTATACAGGTCTATGATGGGGACAGGACTTTCAAGGGAGAGGCCATGCTTCCCTCTGGGCCCAACGAATCGGTCCATTGGCATTCCCTCATTGGGGTTGACGTTTCTTCTGACATCCTTCCACATATGATGCGCGACGAACATGACTTCCGGCTTCAGGCTCGGCTGGATAAAGTTGACTTATCGGCACTGAAAGGGTCCCAGCAGCCGATGTCGTTGAATGATCTGATCGCATCAATGTCTCATGCACCTTTCATCATTGGCCTCTGGAAGACTATAGTTGCTGCTCAGGATCATATTCAAGCACCGCCATGGCAGCAATTCGCCCAGTTCCCTTCAGCTCTTGTTGGCCGTCCCGTTGCTCTCGCACACCTTTCATTGGGGATCGAGCTTGCAACCCCACCTATGCAGAGTCAGGCTTTTGCTGATTATGATGAAGATGATAACGACAGCATTTCTGGGGTTGGCCTGCCTGAGACTGGAGACGCCGAACTCACTCGATACGAGTTTGGTATCAAACTAGGCGACATGCTGGGTCACCAAGATGGATTGATAGGGTATTTCACAGCTCCAGATACTGGCAAGGCTTGGAACCTTGTCACCGACTATGCCATCAACGATGCGGCCTTGCCAAACGTTAGTCACTCGGGTGATTCACCTCCTCTCACGCTGTCCCCGAGCTATCCGCCCGTGCTGTCTTCGGGTACGCCCTTGCCCTTCAATATCACCAATGAGGCAGGTAATTACCAGAAGCGGAAAGCTGAGGCCTTACAGTCCTCTCTCGTCACTGTACTCCTGGATCCCTTCCTTCCAATCCATGTACGCTCAGGGATACTTCCTGCAGTCCAAGCCCAGCTCAACCGCAATGACGTAGAGCAAGATCTTCGAAATCTCGGCGTTTGGTTCCGCTCAGGCCCTGTCATTATCGGATCTCGTGGCTCAGATCCCGTCTCCTCAAAAGACGGCAAAGTGCGAATACAAGTTATCAGTGATGGAACCGATCCGAAGGCCCCTCTTGTACCAGTGCATACCATGCCGACCACGACGTCTGGTGCCGAGTGGCAGTGGGTACAGCCTGTAGTGGATGAAACCAAAGGGGAGAGGGATGTTGATGATTTGACCAGTGAAGTGAGATATGTGCATTTGGGTGTCACGAATCCACTGAGAGAGGGATTTGATGCCACAGTAGGAGCAGATAACGAGAAGGCTAAGGAAGATGATATCGAGGTGGCTGTTGCTTTGGACGGATATCTACTGCTAAGGCCGAGCAAGAATAGCATCTAGTAGCGGACATGGGGTTTTCATTCAGTATGAAGAGTCTTGCCCAGCTCTTTAATGATCCTCTCAGCGTCGATTACACCTGACTTGAAGATACTTGGCTAGAGAAGGCTTGGAGTAGCCCTCATAATAATCCTCACTGGGTTGTAAAAAGACGATAACAGCAATATCATTGCCATCGCCTATGATTTATCAATGAGTTCATATACAAGTATACAGGAAGTAGGCCGTTATTGATCTGTGTTAGTTAATTATATATAAGGAAGTCTCAGTCATGCCTGAGAAGGTATAAAACAAAACAACCACTATTGTCAATCTCGAACTTATCAAAAACCCCTACCAGCGTCAAATTCTCCTCAATTAATCGGCAAAAAGTATTGAACTCATAATGAAATTCTCGTGTTAGTTTTCGCATTCATCTTCCGAAATGGCGCAGCATTTTTTGTTATCCCCTGGGTCCTGTCTCTGTCCGAATACCAGGACGTGCGCAATGCGTACTACGGGGCATTTTTACCCCCGTCCCTACGCCAACATGTCCCCACGCCGTCGAACGGCGAGCGTATATGGCATACAAACGACGGGATATGGCAAATCGCCGCCTGTAGGATCAGCTGTGGGACTTTGGCGCAGGACTTGGCCACTCATATGAACTCTCTCGCGCAGAGGTTAGAGCCCTGAGGGATATCGTATCTTGCCACGCGAGCGAGATTCATCTGCAATTTGCCTTAGGCATTTGGCATCTTAGCGCGTCGACAAGAGCATGAGGACTTACTTGAGCCACACGTTGCCAGAATCGAGACATAGATTGAGCTCTTTTTGGAGTGTCAATCCTTCAGCGAGGCGGACCTTTTTCGGTAGCTCAGAAGGCGAGCGCACGGTGCCCGCGTGACGACGTGGTACTATAAACTAATTTAAACTACCATAAGTTATCATCAAATGTATAAAGTTCTTCATTGCATAGCATAAAAAGATGAAGAGACTTAGTTAAATTATTGTAAAACCAGTTCGAGTACCAATTCCCTCCGACAACCATCTTGAGCTCCTCCTCTG